>NW_026706128.1:0-277277 GCF_029867415.1 Vicia villosa
GGGGGAATTTGGCATCCCTAATTCCTCATTGGGGCTGGACCAGCAACAGGTCAACCATTGGTTTGGATGAAAAACCAAGGTTTTGAACACTTATATCCCCAGCAGAGTCGCCATTTTTTCTGTGGTGTCGTTTTCTTTACCTCCCCGTTTCACTTGGGAGGACGGCACGCTAAACCCTTCACGCGAAATTTGGAAGGAGAATGCGCCCGTGGTGGGATGAATTTTATTTCAGTTCTTCCTACGATATCACACGAACTTTCTTATTTGTCCTACGAGTAGGAAAGGGGAAAAAAGATCTCAACTAAACCCTAGGAGTTTACTAAGTGTGGGGATTTCACCTAGACTAGAAATTCTGGAGTCCGGGGGGTCGGTTATACATAGGGAAGTGTTTAAACACCCTACATATCTGTAGTACTCTACAGGAACCTTCTCTGTGTCATTTGTGATTGTGTTTGCTGCTAATGATTGGGAAAGTTTCTCCTTTGTGTTAGGAGAAGGAATTGATTTGATTTGAAAAGACAGACAGATAGACAGACTGACTATTTTTGGTATTTTATTAGCTCGCTGAGATTCCTTGTGAACCTCATGCCTACATATCCCTAGTGGAAGTCAGAGCTTAATGTAGTTCGGGGAACTAACTAGGGAAATTAATTGTTTTTTTTTGGTGCCTTGCTTGAAGCTCAAGGTTGAAGCTTGGAATTAAATCTCTGTTTACAGTAAAGAGACATGAAATCATCTTTACAGAGAGGTATTTGTACTATTCTACCACAAACATTTTGAAAGAGTGACAGAATAACTGGATTCATTTCATTCAAGAGGGGGACCTTACTTGTGTGTGCAAGTATGCCAGTCAGATGCCTCTTAAATGAAAGAAAGATGCTCATCCAAATTAGGGAAAGTGTACAAGTCTGGGGATGTGCCAGAGCATGTCTTTCAGAGTCCTAAATGGGAGACTTTGATTGAAATTGAAATTGAAATGTTTGTTTGTTTGAATGTGGTAGAGTAGTAAAAATATCTCTCTATAGAGATAAGCTATGTCTATCTACTGTATAAAAGATTTGACTTTAGCTGGCTTGTATGAGGCCCAAGCTTGAGGCTTTTTGATTGATTAATTAATTGTTATTGACTCTGGGGGATGACTCCACTGGGGATTAATTACAGGGTATTTTTGTGTTCTGTACAAAGCCCAGAGTTGAGGCTGACTCTACTTAGGGAGACTCTATTTATGTGCCTTGTACAAAGCCCAAGGTTGTGGCTAACTGTTGAGGATAATTGAATTTTTAAGACTATGAATGACTCTATTTTATGTGCCTTGTACAAAGCCCAAGGTTGTGGCTGACTGTAGCTAGGGAAAACATTATTTTCTGCCTTGTACAAAGCCCAAGGTTGTGGCGGACTCTTAAATAAACTGAGTATGGATGACTCTACGGGGAAAAGATCCTGGGTGTTAGGAATCTTTAACACATGAAAATATGGCTTATCTGCCTTGTACAAAGCCCAAGGTTGTGGCTACTGAATGATGAAGAACTCACTGGGGAGACTCTATTATCTGCCTTGTACAATGCCCAAGGTTGAGGCTGACTCTTGACAGGGGAGTTTTATTGTTTGGGTGCCTTGTATGAAGCCCAAGGTTGAGGCTAACTGTTTTTGTTGGTTTTGACTCTACTGAGGAGGTTTTATTTATTAAAAGACTGTTTTTCTTTGGAAGCTAACCCTTTCCAGGGATTTTGACTCAGCTGGAGAAATTGTCTGTTAAAAGACTGACTTTATCATGTTTTTTGGAGGCTGACCCTTTCCAGGGGTTTTGACTCTTTTGGGGAAATTATCTCCTAAGAGAAATGAATCTTTATTTATTAATTTTGGAGGCTAACCCTTTCCAGGGGTTTTGTATTAAAAATGAAAGAATGTGTGGAAGCTAACCCTTTCCAGGGATTTTATTGAAATGGAGGTTGATTTTAATTGACTTTCGAGGCTAACCCTTTCCAGGGATTTTAATGAAAATGAATGGCAGAAAGATTATCTAATGGAGACTTCTTGTTTAAAGCCCAAGATAAAGGCTGACTCAATGCTGAGGATGACCCAAAGCATGGATTCTAGACTCTGCTAAAGAAGATTGATGAAGATAAGGGTGACAGAGACTGTCCATGTCTCTCATTCCAAAAGGTGTACTCAATACAAAATTGAGACAAACTTAGCTTGTTTAAAGTCTGGTTTAAATTGGAAGAAACTCACCAGGGTAGGCTAAAAGGTGGCTAAAGACCTGTTCCTATGTTTATAAGAAACCTGATGGGTCCTTGTATACAAGCTCAAGAGGAAGCTGGAAATGCTTTTAAGAAGCCTGTGGGTCCTTGTACAAAGCCCAAGAGGAGGCTAATCGAGGGTCCTTGTTATAGCACAAGAGAAAGCTATGTAGTTTTGAACTTATTTTGGCTCTTAAGCAAATGGGTAAGAGGTTTCACCGGGAATAATTCCTCTTTGGGTGGATGTGTCCTATTTATTTGGATTCTAAGGTTTTTGCCAAGATGTTTCACCGGGAATAATTCATCTTGGGGGTTTGAACTACAGATCTCTAATTAGGAAAGAGCCTTCACCGGGAAGACATTCTCAATCCTAGGCCATATTCCTATAATATATATATAGTTTAACTGTCCTAAGGTTTATACTCAAACGTAGTTCTAAACTAATAGATGCACAGTTTATATTTGACAGTAATTTAAATAAAGACTGTAAATTGAAAGCTTGTAAAGCCTAACCTGGATGGAGTGGAGGCCATTGAAGAAGTATGTACAAAGCCTCAACAGTAATTTTGTTGTTTTGTTGATAACAGTTGAATATTTATTATAAACAGTTAATGGTTTTTGAAAACAGAAGAAGTGAAGATGGACAAAGGTCACATAGGTATCTGAAGAGTTTCACCGGGAATAATGCCCTTCAAATACCAGAAGAATGTTTTGAAAACAGAAAGAAGATTTTGAAAATACAGTTTTGAAAACAAGCTAAGAAGAGAAGGTTTTTGGGACTTACACTCTATTAGAGGCCCAGTACTTTACAGTACTGGTGTAAAAGCAATTTGAAGAATGATTTGGAATGATGCAAGGTTTTGTTGTTTGAAAACCTTAATCATCCGTTTAATCAGAGATTGAAAACAGTTTTGAGAATTGACAAAAGTCAACTTAATCAAAGTAAAAATAAAGATTTTTTACTTAATTAAGACCTAAACAATTAGGGTTTTATCATAAACTTTATTTACAAAATGATTTAGGTTAAAACAAAGTGAAAATATGTATTAAAGTATTTAAGAAAACACCTAAAACATACTATTTTAAACCTAATAAAAATACATGAAATAAATAATATTTTTATGATTTTTTTGATTATTCACAAAATAGATATGTTAAATAAAAAGTGTGTGAAAAATGAAGTGAAAATGATTTAATTTGATAAGTGAATTAATTATGTGAAGTTGTGAAGAAAATGAAGAGAAAAAGTGATAAAAAAAATATTTTGGCCTCACCATGGTTTGAACCCACGCCCTTGAAGCCAACAATCAAAACACACACCAACCAGCCAACGCGCGCATGGTGTTATAGAGGGCATTTCATTGCAATATGTGTGTTGTCTAGTGCATAGAGTGGAAAAAAGAAAATAAAATCAAAAGGTCTGAGGCGAGGGGGATTCGAACCCCAGACCTTGGGCATGAGGAGACTAAGAGCGCATGTGTGGCCACTAGGGCAAGTTATTCATTCGTTAAGGAAACGCCTATCATTAAAAATAAAACAAACTTCGCTCAGAGATTTGAAAAATGGCGCCACCCTCCATCTTCGTCTTCAACCTCAAGCTCCATCAATTCAAATTTCTGAACTCTCTCAACTCTCAACCATTTGCAATGATGTAAACATGAAACTTGCTCTAAATTCACTCACGATTCTAAATATGTAACTAACATGAATTAATATTAACTACATCTAACTAATTTACCAGAAATCGGGAAGAACCCTAAAATTTCAAAATCAAATTAAATGACTACGCTGAAAGATAAATGGATGATGATAGAGGGTTTTCAATCCTCTGATGATGCTGAACAAGATAGAATCGAGCTATTTCACAAAGAGTACTTAAATTAGAGAAGTGAGGTTCAGAAACTTACCTCTGAAAATGGAGGTCGTGAGGATGATAGAGACCACCTGGGCTTGAATGGATGATCTCAATAGCTTCCCTGAGACTCAATGATGCTAACTGGATGCTTATTGTAGCCTGAATCCTTCTGAATTGTTCTATGGACCTCCCTCGATTTCAGCTTCAAGTGAACATGGAGGTTGTTGAATTTGGAGTTACAGATGAGCTGCAGCCATCTGGTTAGCTTCACTATGACCTGAGGAGTGAAGCTGGATGATTGGCTTGGCTTGAAACCTCCTGAATTGTTCTGTGGTCCTCCAACTGCAAGTGCTCCAAATGAGAGGTGGAGATGATGATTCTCCACGCCCAGCAGTGTTCCAGAGGTTTGGATCACCTCCAAATGCCTCCCTCAATGTGTTTGAATACTTATTTTCAAAGAGAGAGCTTTGGTTTGAAGAATCCGAGTCTTCTTGCCAAAGGACCTTTGAAAAAACTAAGTATGAAGAAGGAAAAGAGAAAGCAAGAATTCTGTTGCTTTGGTGTGTTTTTTGAATGAGAATGAGGCCTCTATTTATAGGCAAATGTCTCAGTACTGATTGGGAGAGTGAGCTTGCTTAGTGAAGCAAGTTTGGTTTCTTAGCCATGAAGGAATTCAAAGAATATTCCAAGGGCAATGATGAGCTCTTTGATACCACTCCCTAGCCCTCGGTTTTGCTTGATCTTAGGGGACCAAATGGCTGCAGAAATGAGCTCCAATTGGTTGGGAGAAGATTCCTTTGATGAATCACCAATTTGTCATAAATTCAAAATGCAATCATTACATAATCACATGCCTTTGTTTTTGGGAATCTTCTCTAATCCTTATGCAATGATGGAAATTGATGTATGGTATGGTTTCAGATGCATTAGAGGTCGTGTAGCATCACTTAGTGAAGCAAAATGCACAAAATTGCAAAGTTTCAAATTGTACATGACCTATAATTTTACTTCATGAGGCCAACTTTGAACAAGCATAACTCCTAGCTCAAATTGAATTTGGAGAAGGTTGAACACAATTTGGAAAGCCCTAAACATCTACTTCAAATCATTAGTTTATGTCTTCTTCAGAATCATTTGGGAAATTTGTGAAAAATGAGCCCAAAGTTGGATGAAAACTAGGTTAAAACACTTAGAAAAATTTCTAAGTGTTTATGACCTAAACTTCAAAATTTCCAAAACTTCATAAATGGTTGATCTTTTGAAAAAAGTTCCTTTGTAAGATGTTGTTTTATTTTGCAAGATCTACAACTTTCATGTTGGAAGTTTTTTGAGTTGTGTAGGTGAAATTTTGAGTTCTCACCATGCCTTCAAAAACCCTAATTCCCAACTTTTTGCTCCTTGATGAATTTCTTTGGTCAAATGACTTTGACATCCATATATTGATGATATTGATCTTTGAAAGTCATTTTTTGACCAAAAACCTTAAAAGTCAATGATGATTCCACACAGTTGACTTTTCCTGACAAAGTGAATTTTTGGGCTTTTGTGTAGAAACAAGATCTTCTCCTCAAATGATTGATGTAAATGGATTATATTGAGGTAGTAGAGATTCTTGAATCATGTCTTGAGTTTTGGATCCATGCCCTGATTAAAAGTCAACTATCTTGGTGAATTAGGTTAAAAACCCTAATTGTCGACCAGAGAACAATGATGACTGTAGACCTTGAACTGAGGTGTAATGTCCAGTGGATCTTGTCATATGAGTTATTTGAAGATGATTGATGTTTTTGAATGGTCCCTTAGGGCTTTTTATGGTTTCCCAAAGGTGATCCCTGATTTTAGTCCTTGATGAGGCTCAAAACCCTAGTCTGTGGATCTGAGTAATTCTGTGTTCAGATGACTAGGTGTCTTAATCAATCATAGGTGTAATAATGAGGCTTTTGAGTCTTATGATTGTATTAGAGACTAATCCCTCTATTGATTGATCCTTTGCCTGAGTTTTCTTGTCTTTGAACACCCTCGATTGAATGCCAGACTGCCCTGAGTACTTACTTTGACTCGATGAAAATCCTGAAGATATGTCATCTCAGGGGGGTCAAAAATTAGGGTATGACAGCAAGCTTTGATGGAAAATGTTGTAAAGATCCAAGCATTATCGGGAAGCTTCGATGATTTAGCAGTCACAAGATTATCCTTGGTATTTCTCCTTTGTTTCCCTTATTTTTGCATGAACCAATTCCTTTGAGTTTGATCCATCGGGATGCCCTGATTTTTTTTGCCTAAGTCATTTCTGTTTTCTTTCATGAAATTTTCCATTTTGACTTAGCGGGCGTTCTCCTTTTGAAGGCTCCTTTTAATCCTTGGATATTGAAGTTGTGACTGCCATGTTGACTTTGATTTGTAAGCTTCGACTTTGATGCTTCCTCGATCTTTGAATGATGTGTTGAGGACGAAGATGTTGTGAATAATATCTCCATTGCTTCCTCAATCTTGGATGAACACGAGGAAGAAAATATGCTTGAACCTTTGCTTGATCCTTCGTTTGACCCTTGTGCTTGAATCCTTGCTTGGATTGACCGATTCTCTTGACAACCAAAATACACCATTGAATTAATCGAAATCTACCCTGCCCCTGGTTAAAATCAAGGTTTATTTGAAAAGTAGAAACAAGCTCCAACTCCTGGCTCGAGGGGGTGACGAGGGATTAACATCCTTATATCTCCACTGTTTGGGAATTGAAACAATGCCTGTACATCCTCGGCTCGGTTTTACCTTGAAAGCATATGTTTAGCTGGACTTAGTTACTTGTATTCGTCATTCTCCGTTAAGTTCGTTAATAACCTTAAATTTGAAAATAGAATAGAATAGAAGCGTGCGCGTGAATCGATTCCAAAACCTGTGTAGTCATCCCATTAGAATTGCTAATCCGAAGGTACAACTTTTATCCTGAGAAACACTTAACGATTGTAGGGATTGAAATTCTGACATGATAAACACCTATTGATCCTAGGGATAATCTCCTTTGTAAATTCGTTGACCTTGTTTTACTCCCTAGTTGATGAACTTGTAGAAGTGAAGGGTAAACTCGAGTTCTCCTTAGACATGTCAAACCTGTCGGGAATAGATTGTTAGCGGTGGATTTTCGTCGTATCGAAACTTCATGAGTTTCCTTTGACTGAACCTCTTTTGCTTTTTCTAAGGATAGTATCACACCATTCGCGATCTTCGGAGTTCGTAGATTGCTGAAGAAAAATTATGACCCTTTTGCCCTTTGGTGTGGAGTTAACACACGTCGCCTTCTCTCCATCGTATTTATGCATCTTTGTTCAGGATTTTGCCCCAGTTGGACTAATCCTTGCCCCCAGGTTATCGTAGAGCATCCTTGTAAGTTTTGCTATGTTCATAGATGAACCCCCTTTATGGCTAGACACCCATTGTGTGTATCTATGAGGGAACTCTTTGTTGAACTAATCCTTGCTCGATGATAACCTCTGTTGTATTTGCAATCCTGTTATGACAAGGCATGGACATGCGGCTGGCATGGTGAAAGACATCCTCTTTTCCTTAGTAAGACTAAGATCATTCTCAATAATTTATCCTCCTTTCTCCATAGTCCACGATCCTTTTTCTTTGTGAGTCTCGGGAAATCGGCTAGCGCGGTAGGTAAGGATGCGGGCGAAGATGGATATGCCAATATTAACGTATGAATGCATGAAAATGAAAATACATGCGTATGCGAGAGACTCCTTTTTTTTGTATTATAACTCCTTGTATGCAATGCAGACGCGTGACGTATAATCCTAGGGATAGCCTTAGAGACGACATTAGACCCTAGTGAAATCCTTGCAAGGTGGATGTTATGACACGCCAATGGAAATCCCTTAGATGAGGGAATATGCAAAAGATAGCGGCTGGTGACCGTTCAAGACAGTCACCGAGTCTCATGGTCATCGAGAGGCCAATCAACGTGTACCAATGAAATTGTCCTTGGTGGGAAGGTTCTCTGTATGGAACACAACTTATCTAAGGACGATATCGGATGAAGTGAAATCCCTACAGGCTAGGGATGAAAGACGTCGAGATGGGAATCCAAACCCTACCAGTTAGAGGGTGCGCGGAAACAAGCATGGAGTGACCATTCAGGACAATCACTAGATCTCATAGCCATCGAGAGGCCAATCGAACGCATGCTAATGAAGTTGTCCTTCAGGGAAGGACGCGTCGTTGTGAAAACACATGGATGTAAAAGAAAATCCCTATAGGCTAGGGACTACGTAGGAGTAAGCACGGGGTGACCGTTCAAGACAGTCACTAAATCGCATGGCCATCGAGAGGCTAATTGACGTGCGTAAACGAAGATGTCCTTCGCGGGAAGGACACGTAGTTGTAAGAATATAAAGATTTAAGAAGAAACTCCCTACAGGTTAGGGATGCGTAGACGTAGGCACGGAGTGACCGTTCTTGACAGTCACTAAATCTCATGGCCATCAGGAGGCCAATCAACGTGCATAAATGTAGATGTCCTTCGTGGGAAGGACATGGACTTGGAAATAGAGTCCCTGCAGGCCAGGGAACGCGTAGGAGTACCTGCAAAAATTAAAATGCAAGGCATTCGCAGTATATAAATTGCACATATATAATAAGCACGTAAGCACATAAGCCCTAGGTTCATAGGTTCGACGTAACGGCTTAGGGTGCCTACCCTTCCCATTGGTATGTCCTAGACACGGGTCTCATGGGGTCGTTCGTAGCCGCCGAGACTTTCTGTCTCTTTGGATTTTAGAACAACTCATTTTATCCATGAGGTTCGAGTTTTAGGGGTAGGTTCCCAGAGAGATCAGCCAAATACCAAGTCCTGCCCTCAACAAGGTCAAGCCTCGTATCAGACATTTCCGGATATTCAACCCACTCTGAGTGGAATTATAATAAGACTCGTAGGAGATGTATTTCCCCTCTGGTCTTAAATATAATTCCCACGCTTAGGTTTAACAACAATTTATAATCCCAGAAAATACAGTAAAACAAGTAATTAAATAAACATTTAAAAATTACTGTAAAAGAAGATTATTGTAAATAAAGCCGTAAATAAATAAAATAAATAAAATTAAATATTTAAATACAAGAGAAAAAACCTAAATCCTAATCCACAACCCTAATTTTGGCAAATTAGCCAAACCCTAATAGCTAGCCACAAACCTAAATAATTTGCCAAACCTAAACCCTGTCAAAACCTAGGAGCATAATAATTCACCATTATAGTTGTCCCCAGCAGAGTCGCCAGCTGTAGCAACCTGCCCTAAAAACAAAGGTTTTAGAGTCGCCACCTATTCTGAAGGGCGAATAAGAAACCCTACGCAGTATAAAGATCTGGGTAAGTTATTATAATCAGGTCGAGGGAAGGTGTTAGGCACCTTCAGCCCTTTCCTATGGCTTTGAATCTAAGGTCAAGTTTTATGGCTAAAATTATTAAGGTTTAATAGCTAAAGAAGTGAATAAGGCGAAAAGTGAGATTTGAACTGAATGGAGGTTTTAGGGAGGGGGACTCGCCTTGGTTATCCAAGTGCCTACGTATCTCCTTATGGAGAATCAGAGTCAACGTAGTTCGGGCACAGGGTTGTACGCCTTAGAATTGATTATGGAGGTGTTTGAAGGCTTTTTGAATGGCCTATCGTAGTTTGAATTTGATTTGAAAGGCAATTCGAGTTGCCTGATTGAAAAGGATGAAAATCCGTAGTATCGTGGTTTAGTGTGTTTTGAAGGTTTTGGGCGTACAACCCTGGTTTGATATGTCACCATTAGATGCGATGATCAATAGATTTGATCAGTATAGCTAACGGATTAAGGGGGCATTGCTGGTTACTCAGATCGATAGATTCGATCGTCGCGGGCAGCAAATTAAATGTATTTTAGGTTTGATATTTTTTCATCTCTCGTCTAATGCGACCAATGGCTTTAGTCGGGTCGAGGAGAGAATTGATTAAGGATTAATATCTTTTGCCAAATGGGCAATGGAATTGAACAAACCCTAATAGTCATAAACCTTTTTAGGTTTTTTTTTTGTAATCTAATAGTTAAAACTAATTAAATAGATTAAATCGATATAATCGAAATAATCGGGAGGATATCTTAAACCCTAGTCGAATCATAATTTATATCCTAATCCTAATTTAAATAAATTAATTAAATTAATCATAACTAATTAATCTTTAATCTAATAATAAAATAAATAAATAATATAGAAGAAGCTGGGCAGGATCCTATGTATCACGTTCTTGAGGGAGCATGGTGAGCAGCATCCTTTCTGGGCGTTAGATCAAGCTTGCGTTGGATCTGATGGTGATAGCTGAAGGTGTATGGCGAAGACGCATAGGGGAGCGCAACATAGAATTTTTGAAATAATAAACAAGAAAAAAAACACAGCACGTACGACCTGGGGATCGAACCCAGGACTTTTTGCTTACCAACAACATGTCTCAACCACTTCTGCTAGTTCTCCATGGTGATACAGAGATGCGCTAATAATAATAAATATAAAATAAACAGTCATAGCATTAGTCAACCATTGGGCCCCCCTTGGCACGCGCTCCACCATACAAATGGAAAGAGAGGGAGTATCATTGTTGCTGTTTCTCCAACTCTCGCCTTTCTCTTCCCCATACTTCACCCATTTTTCTGCAAATTGAATCCACAACCCAGCATACGTGATGAATCGAGAAGGAATCAATGGCGAAGGGGCGATAGGAAATCGACGGCAAAACTCTCAACGATAGTGAGTAATTCGTGATTGGGCATGGTATCCGAAACTTGGCTGGATCGGAATCGGCACGGCGAGTTTGGTCCGTCGAGGAGATTCTCCGGTGGCGTTGTGTGTTGGGTTCACGGTTTGGTACTGTTTCGAATTTGTGGTGGCGGAGTGGTTGCGATTTGAACGGCGATCGGTGTGTGGATACTGATTCGAAGGTTGTCACCAGTGATGCAGATTTAGCGATTGAGGTTCAGATCCGACCGCAAGTAGCCTCACGCGGTGGTGGAGGCGGTAGAGGAGGACGCCGGTGGTTCCATGGATATCTCAGTCTATTGGTTAGTGATGGTGATACTGGTTGATACTGATATTATGTATTCTTTTTCTCCTTTTTTCTCGATGTCGCAGGACGTTTGCACAAAAACGGGAACGGCACGTACCACCACATATTTCTCTGCTAACTTGGTGGTTAGTGTATGGTGAGAGTACTGAATAGTTGTTTTGGTTATTATGACAGATTCAAGTGATGATTTCGTGGAGCTGGAAATTGGTTGAATCAATGAATGGTCCCATGTTGTGATTCTCAAACCAATAGTGTAATGGTGTTTTTTCTTGGAAAAAATATTTACAGGTTGTTTAACCTATGAGAGATAAGGGTTGGGGAATTTGGTTATTTGATGGTTTAGAGAAGAACGAGGATTTGTGGCTTAAAGGTTTTTTTGTGTGTTGAATATACACAGTTTTTTGGCGACGGTTGTCTGTGTAGAAGAATATATTTTTTTGTACATGAAAGGGGTGAGAGCATGAATAAAAGGGTTAGTATGTTGGTATTGTTGTAGCGTGAATGTGTCAGAGAAATAGGTTAGGATTGGAGAAGTTAGTATGGTGTATGTACGTGAATGGAAAAATTTGTGTTTAGAAATTGGCCTCCCCTAATGTCAAAAAACATCCTCTATTTATAATATTCAAGTTAGGATTTTCTATACCTAATGGGCCTGTTGCCCAATTAACTTAATAAAAAGACTAAAATAATCCTAATAATACTAATATTTAAATTAATACCAATGATCCTAATAATATTAATCCTTATAAATAATAATCCCATTAATATTTAAATAAAAGACATTGATAAATATATTGTAACAAAAAATCCAAGATGAATAAGTGGACCAAAATGTTTGGACCTAAAACATTTGCTGCCCACACCCCTATTTTATACAATTTATAAGAGAATGGGTTTAACAATAGCAATGTTAAATCCCATAGCTCCTATTTTTTGGTATATCCCTAAGGAATCGAGCAGGAAAATTTTGGGGTATGACAATGTGAATGCAAGTAGTTTTAAAAATAGGGGATACTCTATCTATTTATAATTAAGCTCGCTTGCTGCCTAAGCCAAAGCCCAAAATACCTAATTCATCTAACACTACAAAATTAAGCTTAAGTCTAAATACCTGTTGAGGCAACTCCTTTGACATTTCAACACACACTAGGCCTAACTATTTTGACATTACCTGCTTCGACACAAGGAATTACAATCTCAACATAAGATAGGGTAAAGTTAATATAAGCAGATATTTGGTTATGTTTTCTTGTCTCGGCTAATAACCCTCTTTTCCTTAATGCATTAAGATATAATTCTTGTGCAGATAAAAGACAACTTCCTTTAAGATAAAAGATTCCTTTTGTAATCTTTCAAACCTCGTGTCCAGGTTCTAACATACCAACCTACATTGCTCTAACAAATAAACCTGAAACAACTAAAAACATCAAGGATAACCATATAACAGAAGCATTGCGAACAATAAACTTAACTTCTATTTATGACGACATTAACTATACATTCTAAAACATAAACTATAATATGAAGCCCACAAAAATATCCAAAAAAAACAAAACTTTAAGATGTAAAATGCAGTAAAAAGCATTTCAAAGTTACACGAAAACCATCAAGTTAACACACAAACCCAGTGAGATTTGAACATTAAGTGTCATACCCCAATTTTTTACCCTAAGATTATCCATTCATTTGCATTCTAATCATTAATCAAAATCACAATCTTGATGGTTGTTCTTTTGATGTTGTGCTTACCTTTATCTTTAGGAGGGACCATCAAGCACCTATATTTTAGTTTGTATATATATTACACTAACCAAAATTAAAAAAAAAATATGTCTTTGTCTTCCAATGTTTTTTTTGATGCAAGGGAGGTGTTGAATCAAGTGCATCCACACCTCTCCTAAAATTAGAGGGTAATCCTCAATTAATTGGGCATTCATGGAAGCTAAATGGATTAAATTCAATAGGGATTTCTTATCCTCAAGTGTCATGTTTTAAGCATCTCTCCACTTCATTTGGTCAAGCTCATCTCAAGATCATGTGGTTTGATTCATCAGGAAGCTTCATAGGTTCATGTGTTTATTTCTATGCCTTCTTCAACAAGTTTCATCAAGCTATGAACTTCAAAAAAACAAATGTGCTTCAAGAGAATATCATTTCAAGGTCTTATGTACCTCCTCATGCTTTATCATACAATAAAAGTTCAAAAGATTCCAATTTGATTCAAGAAGATAGACCTAATTGGACAAATTCTCGATTCTATGATTAGAAGGGCATAACTCCCTCAATTTTCAACATTTTTTAGTGCTTCTTTTTGCAAAATACTCTCCTTGACATCACCAACAACTTATATTCACAATTAAAGAATAAATTTTATGAAGAAAGTCATCAAAAGTTAGAAGACATTACAAGTCTCCTTTGAAAGTTAAGGAATTGTGTACTAACTTTAAAGAATCATAACTTGCTCAATTTTCATAATCTTGACACCATTATTTTTGCATGGTAATCTTGAGTGAGTCTAATTTGATCCATCTTTAAAGTTCAAGATCAAAATATAAGTGGAAGATCATGTTTGAAGAGATAACATTATAGGTCATGTTGGTATGCCTAGGGTTTCAAGGCATATTTAGTGAGCCACACCGACCTCAAGGCCAAATGATTCAAATTTCACTTTCTCCTGTATAACTTTTGTACTTAATCTTATTTTTCTTTTCTCTACAACTTTCATGTTTGAACTTTTGGCAAATTCAAGCTCTAAGATGCACTTTTGGAATATGCATCAAGGTGTTTGATGAAATGACCTCGCATGGATGACTTGTTTTTCTCCAAGTTGCCAAGATTATATCTCTCTCCTCAATTTCCCAATTGATCCCATTATTTTTGCATCATGTTCTATGTAATAAGAATAGTATTTGGCTCAAGAAAGATTGGAAAACTCACGAGCCAATTATGAAAGGCCTTGATTCAAAATGGTGCACTCAAATGTGTCAAGAACTTAGAAAATTTTCTAAGTGTTCAACCAGGTTTTATTACCAACTTAATGGATTCATAACTGTTAGAACAAGAAATGTTATGATCAATATTCTTTGTTTTGATGATAACATTGTGTATGAATTTTGTATAAGACAATGTGGTACTCTAATCCTTTACATTTTCCATTTCAGGAAATATATAAAGAGTATGCACAAATCAGCGCTCAGAAGCAACTGACTCAGAAAGTTCTGGATGGCTTCATCAGAACATGCTCTAGCAAGACATCAGAAGATGGTCATGCAGAATCAGAACATGAACTGGAAAGCATCAGAAGATTGGAAGTCAGAATAACAAGCTCTAAAGTTCTGATGGTATCACGCTCAAGCTCTTCAAAGTCAGAAGACAGAAGATGCTCTGCATCAAAGCTGATGGCTCTGATATTCAAACATTGTTATCTACAAATCTGAGTCCAGAAGAAAGTACAAGATGAAAGGATGTAACGTCTAATCTCTGACTGGCAAAAGGAACGTTAGAAGCTACAAAAGGCAAATTCAGTAAAAGCAGCAAAAGAAAGGCTCGAGGTAGTTGACAAAAGTGTGAAACATTAAATGCAGCGTTGTACTATTCATGCAAAGCATTAAATGCATCCCAACGGTCATTTCCTCTCAACGTCTATAAATATAAGTTTTGTCCAGAAGCTGAATACAACACTTGAGAAAAATATACAGAAACACTGTCAAATTCAAAAGCTTACGAACTTCATCTTCAACCTCACAAACTCTTTGTAATATTTAGTGAGTGTTAAGTTTAGAACTTAAGAGAAATATCACAGTTGTGATTACAGCTTTTTTAGAAGGATTCAAACTCTTGTAAACTTTATTTTACATTGATTGTAAAAGGATTCCTAGAGTGATCAAGTTGTGATCTGTAGACTCTAGAAGACTTAGAGGTTATCTAAGTGGAAAACCATTGTAATCAGTTGGATTAGTGGATTAAATCCTCAGTTGAGGAAAATCACTCTAAAGGGGTGGACTGGAGTAGTTTTGTTAACAACGAACCGGGATAAAAATCATTGTGTTGATTGTTTTTATCTTCCAAGTTTTTGAGTTACACTTATTCAATCCCCCCTTTCTAAGTGTTTTTCTATCCTTCAATTGGCATCAGAGCGCCGGTTCTAGGTGCAAGCACTTAACCGTGTTAGACAAAAGATTCAGGGAGAAAAACACAAAGTTAAAATGGTTGAAACAACTTCATCTACTCCTACTCCTGAACAAAACAACAATGGTAATGGATTGATGAGGATGGAATATCAGAAAGGATAGGTTGAGAAGAGGATGGAGTATTTGTAAAGGGAATTGGTGAGAAGGATTTGTCAGAAGGAGTTGGAGGAAGAATACTTAGAGGTGTGGGGTTTAGAATGGGTGAGGAGAAGGATGATGGAGAAGGATTTGGTAAAGTGAAGTTTACTTTAGGTTCAGATGGAGGTGATTGGAGAGATGGTTTAGGGACAGAAGGAGGTGGAGTAAAAACCTGCCTGGAGATTTGTACAGAAGAAGAAGATCTGGTTCTGCGAAAGAAATCTCTAATCCTTTTATCCCTTCGTTCTTCAGAGTCCACTTTGTCAGGATCATAGGTGACTCTCAACTTCTTGGCTTCCTTAGCCTCATCTTCTCGGGCTTTTCTTTTTAGCCTAGCCTTTAGTTCCTTCTGATCCTTCTTCAGAAGATCAGCCTTGGATGGAAGTACTCTGCCACGGATCCAAGCAGGATCAATATCTGATTGCTTCCTAACACAATCTTCCAGGTAAAGCTTGATAACCTGATGCAGTTCTTTTTGAAACAAAGAGGCAAAACCTTCAACAGCAACTCTTCTTGACAGAATGTCAGGAAAGCTTGAGCACACAGAAGGTACATTTTGAATGAGTTCCAGTCTGAACAAATCCACGCCATTGAAAATGGGACCTTGAACTACTCCAAGAAAATGGGACGCATTGAGTTTTCTGATGGAGTCCAGCACTTTGCTTTCAATCAGAATGTCTGAAATCATTCTTCCAAAAGGAATAGTTGTTCTTGAAATATGAGGGTACTTCGCCCTTTCGTCTTCTCTTGACTCAAAGATAGAAGTCTTCAAATTCTCAAACAGAATATGAGAGATGTTGATCTCAGTCTTTTTGCCAATGCAGAAAAGAGTGTACTTGTGATCTGGACTGATGTAGGAGGAGGAGAGCATCCTTTTTCTATGGTGAAGGGAACCCAGAATAATCTCAACACATACTTTATAAAACGGCCTTAAGGTGCCTGTGTTATTAGAGTCAATTCCGAAAGTCTGAGAGATTTGTTGTTCAACTTTAGACCAATTAACTGATGCATGTCGAAAACCAGTCCAACCTTCTTCATCATTCAGATTGTACAGCTTCCTGATGAGTTTTTCAGTGATAACCACTTCATGCCCTAGCACGAATGAAATGATGGCAGTTGGAGTAACCGTTGCATGTACCCAGAAATCCTTCACAAGTTCAGGATAAATTGGACCAACCAATCTATCAAGATACTTAGCCCATCCTTGCTCAAAGATTCTTGCATCACACTTAAAGCCATTTGCTTTTAGATTGTTGATGTCCACAGCGGATTCACATAGAACCTCCAGTTCTTTCGTGGGTATTAAGCAAGTTTTCAAAGGTGCATACTCATATTTGCGTAGGAGGATCTGTGAAGAAGTGAGCCTTTCTTTTGAATTTGATGAACAAGACGATGAGTTCATGATGATTATGCTTTGAGATCAAATCAAAAAAAAAACTAGGGTTTTAAAAAAAATGCAACGAAGGGGATGCACAAGAGAGAGAGAAAGAGAGAAAAAGAAGGAATGAAGATGAAGCGGGTTATTTAAAAGATTTGAAAATAAAGAAATCATTATGCATTTAATGAGAAATGACATTAGGAGAGAGAACATGGTAAATGAAATGATTTAATACAGTTACCTAGGTCGGCGTCTTTTCAACTGCACGCTTTGTACTAACCGTACAGACACGTGTTCACCATAAGATAATGGATGACAGCTGTAAAATATGAATAGACTTTACGCCTTCTGATTCTGATCACTGCTTCTGATTGTCATTCTTAAGAAATGATCTGGTTCTGATAGGATCATCTTTCTTTCCAAGGATCACATCTTCTGAATGAGCTGAAGCAAGTCTAGGTGATCTTCTGATAGTTGGTTCCTCAGAAATCCTAAGATTCTCTAAAGATGCTGCAACTTGATCTTCTGATCCATTGCTTCTGGGACTGCCAGCTTCTGCAGCTTTGCTTCTTGATTCTTCAACTTCTGATATATCAATATCAAAATCTGCAAAATTCTCAAGCTGCTTTGGTTTTACAAGACCAAGCTTATCATCAAACCTGATATTGATTGATTCTTCTACAATCAATGTTTCAGTATTGTATACTCTGTAGCCTTTAGAGCGTTCAGAATATCCAAGAAGGAAACATTTTTGTGCTTTGGAATAAAACTTACCAAGATGATCTTTAGTATTCAGAATAAAACATACACATCCAAAAGGATGGAAATATGAAATGTTGGGCTTTCTGTTCTTCCACAATTCATAAGGAGTCTTATTTAGAATAGGTCTGATAGAGATTCTATTCTGAATATAACATGCAGTGTTAATTGCTTCTGTCCAGAAATGCTTAGCCATATTGGTTTCATTGATCATGGTTCTGGCCATTTCTTGTAGAGTCCTATTCTTTCGCTCTACAACTCCATTTTGCTGTGGAGTTCTAGGACAAGAGAAATCATGGGCAATACCATTTTCTTTGAAGAACTCCTCAAAGAGTCTGTTCTCAAATTCGCCACCATGATCACTTCTGACCTTTATGATTTTACACTCTTTCTCAGATTGGATCTGAGTGCAGAATTCAAAGAACACTGAATGAGACTCATCCTTGTGTCTCAAGAACTTTACCCATGTCCAGCGGCTATAATCATCAACGATGACTAATCCATATTTTTTTCCCTCTGACAGATGCTGTTTTTACTGGGCCAAACAGATCAATGTGCAAGAGTTCTAACGGCCTTGAGGTAGAAACAACATTCTTAGACTTGAATGCAGGTCTGGAGAACTTGCCCTTCTGACATGCTTCACAAAGAGCATCTGATTTGTATTTCAGATTTGGGAGTCCTCTGACTAGATTTAGTTTGTTAATCTGAGAAATCTTTCTCAAACTAGCATGACCTAATCTTCTATGCTAGACCCATTGCTCTTCAGAAACAGACATAAGACAAGTCACCTTCTGCTTCTCAAGATCAGAAAGATCAATCTTATAAATGTTGTTCTTCCTCTTGCCTGTAAATAGGATTGAGCCATCCTTCTGACTTACAGCCTTGCAAGACTTTTGATTGAAGATTATATCATAACCATTGTCACTTAATTGACTTATGGACAATAAGTTATGCGTTAATCCTTCTACAAGAAGTACATTAGTTATGGAAGGAGAGTTACCAAGACTTATGGTTCCAGAGCCAATGATTTTGCCCTTCTGATCTCCTCCAAACTTGACTTCTCCACCTGGTTTAAGCACCAGGTCTTGGAATGTAGACCTTCTTCCCGTCATGTGTCGCGAGCATCCAGAGTCCAGGTACCATGACATTTTGCTTTCTGTCCTCTTTGCCGCCAAGGATATCTGCAATAGGAATAATCTTTTCCTTAGGTACCCACATTTTCTTGGGTCCTTTCTTGTTAGTTCTCCTCAAGTTCTGATTGAACTTGGGTTTAGCAAAATATTTAACAGGAGGAACAATATGATACTTCTTATTCTGAGTTCCATGATATTTCTTAGGTTGTGTCACATGCTTCTTGGTGTGTGTTATGTGAAAACTTTGTGCATGTGATGTGTGCTTAATATCATGGGAGTGGCCAAATTTAAATTGGTTATACAGAGGCTTGTATGATATTTTCATATCATCCACAAATTCAAGCTTGTATGGGATTTCACCCTCATAACCAATGCCAACTCTTTTGTTTCCAGATACAGCATATATCATAGAAGCTAGCTGACTTCTGCCAATACTTCTAGATAAGAACTTCCTGAAACTTAAGTCATATTCTTTCAGAATATGATTCAGACTAGGAGTGGATTTTTCTGAATCAGAAGGAGATCCAACGTTATTGGATAATTTTAAAACTTTTTCTTTTAATTCAGAATTTTCCAACTCAAGCTTCTTAGTTTCAAATTCAAATTGCTTTTTCAGCTTTTTGTATTTGATACTAAGATGAGCTTTTAATTCAAGAAGCTCTGTTAGACTGGAAACTAACTCTTCTCTAGATAGTTCAGAAAATACCTCTTCAGAATCTGATTCTGATGTAGATTCTGATCCATCATCTTCTGTCGCCATCAGCGCAAAGTTTGCCTGCTCTCCTTCAGAGTCTGATCCTGATTCTGATTCAGAATCATCCCATGTTGCCATAAGACCTTTCTTCTTATGAAACTTCTTGAGATTCTCCTTCTGAAGTTTCGGACACTCATTCTTGTAATGTCCAGGCTCATTGCACTCATAGCAGACAGCCTTCTTCTTGTCAGATCTTCTGTCACCTGAAGATTCTCCACGTTTAAATCTCTTTGAACTTCTGAAGCCTCTGAACTTCCTTTGCTTGCTCTTCCAGAGTTAGTTCACCCTTCTGGAGATCATGGATAGTTCATCTTCTTCATCAGATTCTGATTCTTCAGGATCTTCTTCTCTGGCCTGAAAAGCGTTAGTGCATTTTTTAATATTAGATTTTAATGCAATAGACTTACCTTTCTTCTGAGGCTCGTTTGCGTCCAGCTCAATTTCATGGCTTCTCAAGGCACTGATAAGCTCTTCCAAAGAAACTTCATTCAGATTCTTCGCAATCTTGAATGCAGTCACCATTGGGCCCCATCTTCTGGGTAAGCTTCTGATAATCTTCTTTACATGATCAGCCTTGGTGAAGCCTTTATCCAGAACTCTCAATCCAGCAGTCAGAGTTTGAAATCTTGAGAACATCTTCTCAATATCTTCATCATCCTCCATCTTGAAGGCTTCATACTTCTGGATTAGAGCAAGAGCTTTAGTCTCCTTGACTTGAGCATTTCCTTCATGAGTCATCTTCAAGGACTCATATATGTCATGGGCCGTTTCCCTGTTAGATATCTTCTCATACTCAGCATGAGAGATAGCATTCAGCAAAACAGTCCTGCATTTGTGATGATTCTTGAAATCTTTCTTTTGATCATCATTCATTTCGCTTCTCGTGAGCCTTACACCAGTAGCTTTAACAGGATGTTTGTAACCATCCAACAGAAGATCCCATAGATCAGCATCCAGACCAAGAAAGTAACTTTCCAGTTTATCTTTCCAATATTCAAAGTTTTCACCATCGAATATTGGTGGTCTAGTATAACCATTGTTACCATTGTATTGCTCAGCAGAGCCAGATGTAGATGCAGCTGGATTTGTTGGAATTTCACCAGCCATCTTTTACTGAAGTGTTTTTCTCTTCCTGAATCTTTTCTAAACACGGTTAAGTGCTTGCACCTTAGAACCGGCGCTCTGATGCCAATTGAAGGATAGAAAAACACTTAGAAAGGGGGGGGGGGTTGAATAAGTGTAGTCAAAAAACTTGAACGATAAAAACAATATGCACAGTTATTTTTATCCTGGTTCGTTGTTAACTAAACTACTCCAGTCCACCCCCACTGAGTGATTTACCTCACCTGAGGATTTAATCCACTAATCGCAACAGATTACAATGGTTTTCCACTTAGTCCGCGACTAAGTCTTCTAGAGTATCCTGATCACAACCTGATCACTCCAGGAACAATTGCTTAGACACAAGCTAAGACTTTCTTAGAGTATCCTGACCACCACGTGATCACTCTAATTACAACTGCTTAGACACAAGCTAAGACTTCCTAGAGTATCCTGACCACCACGTGATCACTCTAATTACAACTGCTTAGACACAAGCTAAGACTTCCTAGAGTATCCTGATCAACACTTGATCACTCTAGTTACTTACAAATTAATGTAATCAAATCTAAGAGTATTACAAATGCTTCTGAAAAGCTATAATCACAACAGTGATATTTCTCTTAACGTTTAAGCTTAATCTTACTAATATATTACAACAGCAATGTAGTGAGCTTTGATGAAGATGAAGTTTCTGAGCTTTTGATTTGAGCAGCATTTCAGCAAGTTAATATTCACAGAATTTGGTTCAGAGTCGTTTCAGAGTTGATAACCTTGCTTCTCATCAGAACTTCATATTTATAGGCGTTTGAGAAGATGACCGTTGAGTGCATTTAATGCTTTGCGTGTTCCGTACAGCTTTGCATTTAATGTTTCACGCTTTTGTCAACTACCTCGAGCCTTGTTCACGCTGTGTCTACTGACGTTGCCTTTAATAGCTTCCAACGTTCCTTTTGTCAGTCAGCGTAGCCTGCCACCTGTACTTTCTTCTGATCTGATGTTTGAATAAAATATTTGAATATCATCAGAGTCAAACAGCTTGGTGCATAGCATCTTCTTATCTTCTGACCTTGAAGTGCTTCTGAGCGTGATACCATGAGAACTTCAGTGCTTCTGCTTCTGATCTTAAGTTCTTCTGATGCTTCCATAGACCCATGTTCTGATTCTGCCTTGACCATCTTCTGATGTCTTGCCAGACCATGTTCTGATGTTGCATGCTGAACCTTCTGAGACAAAGCTTCTGAGCGCTGATTTGTGCATACTCTTTATATATTTCCTGAAAGGGAAATTGCAATGTATTAGAGTACCACATTATCTCACACAAAATTCATATCCTTGTTATCATCAAAACTAAGAATATTGATCAGAACAAATCTTGTTCTAACAGGAACAATAATTAATCAAAATCCTTGAATGCCTTGATCTTCATCGAACCCCTGATCAATTCTTTTTGATCTGATGTGGCGTGTGGCTGAAGGCTCTTGGTTAACCCTGAAAATTAGGCATAAAGAAGGGAAATGTTAGTGCATTAAAAATCTCAACAATTATAATGTAACAGATTAAAAATCAAAATAGTAATAATTTAGGCAAACAAAATAAAAAAGGTGAGGCAAAAGGAAAACCCCGAATGGGGCAAAAGTTAACCAGATTAATAGAATAAATAAAGGCCAGACAAACCGTATAAGGCAAACAAAATAACAATTATTGATAAAATTAAGGAAAAATTGATTTTTCGATTAAAAATAAATAATTGACAAAATATGACATTACTTAGTTAATATGAATTTTGTAGGAAAAATAATTAATAAGAAAACAAGAAAAAAAACTAAAATAAAAAAGAATTATGTAATTAAACTAAAAAATTAATTAAAAAAACACTTAGCTGCGATTGGGTGTGAATGGCCTGGAGAGTCCATGGTAGGCATGCATTTCCTGAGCATTTGATCTGAGCGCTGGAGGGATTTGATGGTGGAGATCTGAGGGTGCACAGTATGTGTGTGCGTGAGGGTATAGTGGATCTAAAAGTAGAACCTGGTTTAAAAAATAAATGCCTGGGTGGGATTCGAACCCAGGTCTCTTATATCCTCAGTTTCCCTCTCTTGCCAATTGTTCCATATCCAATTACTGACATTGATACAAGCAAAAACAAATAAATATAAAAACGCTAAATGGACAGTTCCAAGATCAGTCAAACCTTGGTCCACTCATCACACGCAAGCCAATGATATTGGGAGAGAGATTTTGCCAACGTTGACTAGCCAATCCTGGCATCGCACGTGTGTGGAGAGAGAATTATGAGAGTGGACTGGCCAGTAGTTTTGCGCCACGCATGGTCAAATTTTCTGAAGCCTCAAGCCACCGGACCGGTGCGAATCCGGCCTTCTTCTCCGGCGGGGTTGATCCTCACAACCTACAAAACACCAAGATCGAAACAGGACAAATACCCTATCCACCTAATTCGGCCACTGCGAATCCAACAGTGCTATCCGTTTTCCCTGAAATTGCCTATATCACGCGTTGCGAAGAACACAACCCGAGTTGCCCTAACAATGGCAGCGGTTCATTCCAGCGTTCAAGCTCACATGTAAAGTGTCAATTATCTTATAAACATGTATGGTAAGTAATCTAGGCAATAAAAATCAGTCAACAACGTATGAATTTAAAGAACGAAGTCAAGAAACTCACCCAACCGGTGCAAGCGATGGAGGACCTTCTGGGTACGCTTTGGCTCGTGTGAGGGCTTGGCTCAATTACTGGAAGGCTCAGGGAGACAAATTGATCCTTAGTATGGACTGAGAACGACCGGAGAACTGATTTTGAATATGCCCTATCACTTGGAAATTTCGGATGATTTTTAGGGTTCTTCAAACCAGCCTTTTTTCATTCCCTTGTGTATGAGTCTGAAGTGGATATATAGCACATGTAATTAGGGTTTCAAAACGGGCTTGGATACTTGAGTTTTTTGATCTCTTGGAATTTTGATAAAATAAGATATAAATCCTTCTATTTTTGGTTCTTTTTATTTTCCAATCTTTTTTCTCACGTGCCATGGCCATTGACTTTAGGCTGATCAAATATTTGGTGATTGAATCATAGAATCTTATTTCATTTAAATATGATTTTATTTGATTTATTTTTAATTTAAATAAATAAAATCAAATATAAATTAAATAAAATCATGAAATAAAATTTATATGATCAATGGGCTCCTTATAGGCTTGAAATCACATGGATAGCTTAAACATTAAGGCCCATTTGAAAAGAAATCTAAAATTACTCCATATTGGCTTCATGCATTTTCTAGAAATGGCTCAACTTCAACGATGTGTATCTCTCTCAAATTTAACCCTATAAAGGTTTTCTTGACCATTTTAGAAAGCTCAAGATGTCCTCTAAAACCTCCTTTTGGTTTCATCTCAATTGAGTTTACCATGTTCAAGTTATGAGCTTTGACCCAAAAGGTGTGTTTGTTGACTTTCAAAAATGACCTATAACCTTTTGATCCATATCTCTCAAATGAAGCATTTTTAGACTTGGCTTTAGAGAAACAAAGTTGTATAGGATTCAATTTCCTTCAAAATAGGCTTTTGTTGGGAAATTTATGATGTTCCATGTGAAAGTTATGGCTGGTTAAAGTTGGGTTGACTTTCTCCTTAAAAACCCTAATTTAAAAACTTAGGTTTTTGATGATTTGGGAGCTTTTTTTGATGAATCATGATCAACCTTTGATCAAATGATGAATCTAACATTAAAATGTTGATGTTGACCAAAAATCAGAAATTTTGATTGTACTTTGACCACAGTTGACTTTTAGGTCAAACTAGTCGACTGTTGACTATTTGAGCAGTTGATTGACCAATCTTGTGAATCAGGGCTCGAAGCTTGATGTGAGGATCCTTTGAATCATATGAGATGCCATGGAATCCACTTGAGGCATCAAAGGTTGATTTTACTTTGAGAAATACAAAACCCTAGTTTAGAGGCTGTTGTTTAGGAGAGAGACTGCATGCTTCCTTCTTGTGTATCTTTGGGCATATTTTGGTGTATGACAGCTGCCCCTGTTCAATCTTCTTAAACCTGAAGATGTAGAGTGGTTTTTATGCCAATCGGTATCTGAAGGTAGAAGAGGATTGAACACTAGAATACTAAGAAATTTGCCCTTGATGACGCAGGGACTTTTTTGGAGATGGGCTTAGAGATGCCATCCAGGCAAAGTATTGTCGGAGATGGGCTTAAAGATGCCATCAGGATGTTGAGAGACTTTATTGAGATGGGCTTAAAGATGCCATCAATCTTGATAGACTTGAGAGTCAGAATACGTCGTACGTTAGATCGTATCTGAAGGATATACTTAGGATGAGTCGTACGTTAGACTAGGTCCCCGGTGTTGATAATTGTCAGAATATACCATACGTCAGGTTGTATCCTAGGATGAGTCATACGTTAGACAGGATCCTTTATATTGAGAATTATTTGTTGGAGATGGGCTTGTAGATGCCATCTATTATTGAAAGTTGATCGTGTCAGCGCCGTTCGTGGTGACCGAATTAGATCTTCGAATGTTGATTTGAATGATGATCGTGTCAGCACCATTCGTAGTAACTGAATTAGATCTTTGAAGGATGATCGTGTCTACACCGTTCGTGATGATAGAATCAAATCTTTGAATGTTGATCATGTCAGCACCGTTCGTAGTAACTGAATTAGATCTTGGAAAGATGACCGTGTCTACACCGTTCGTGATGATAGAATTAGATCTTGGAATATTGATCGTGTCAGCACCGTTCGTAGTAACTGAATTAGATCTTGGAAAGATGATTGTGTCTACACCATTCGTGATGATAGAATTAGATCTTTGGAGGTCGATCGTGTCAGCACCGTTCGTAGTAACTGAATTAGATCTTTGAAAGTTTGTCGTGTCAGCACCGTTCGTAGTAACTGAATTAGACTTTGGAAAGATGATCGTGTTTACACCGTTCGTGATGATAGAATTAGATCTTCGCAGGTCGATCGTGTCAGCACCGTTCGTAGTGACTGAATTAGATCTTTGAAAAATTTTGATTACTGCCAGGGGACTGATGTAGATATCATTGCCAGAGGACTAATATGATAAGGGCCAGCTGATCACCGCCAGGGGACTAACATGATGAGAAGGATTTTGATTGCTGCCAGGGGACTGATGTAGATATATCATTGCCGGGGGACTAACATGATAGGGTGATATTAATACTGCTCGGAGACCAATGTAATAAGTTGTAGTTGAATATCATCGCCAGGGGACTAACATGATAGGAGTAGATTTTGGTTACAGCCAAGCGACTGATGTAACATATCATTGCCAGGGGACTAATGTGATATTTCACTGCCAGGGGACTAATGTGATGAGAGTTTGATATGAATGATTATCAGAACGAATATTCGTCCAGATTGCTTTTGGAGAAGAAAATTTGATTTTGATGATATTCGTCCGCTCGGGAGCTTACCTGAAATACAAAGTTAGAAGCATGCAATGTCATGATGCATGGTATGTATTTGTGTAATGATTGATTATGAATGATGTATGTATGTCAAATTTTGTCAATGACGATAGCAAATTGTAGCAGCGCTGGGCGGGGAAAATAAACCCCTGATTGTTGTGAAGAATACAGAGTATAAGTCTTCTGCTTTAGTAGGAACTCCCGCTTCATGCTCGAGGATACTCAGCTGGGGATTTATGATTTCTGCTTGGGGATGAAAGCAATTTGAATGGTTGATCTTGATGTATCCTACTGGGGATAAGTGAGATGAATAGAATCTTCGATGTTCCATCTCACTCAGCTCAACTGTGAGTGCTAATCTTTATGGAGATGGTGGATTTAGAGAAGAACTTATTCGAAGATCGCTTCTTGAAGAACGCTCTGTGGGGATATGATTTATGGGAAGACATGGATGTCTTGAACATTGCCCCCAGTATTATATTAACTGCCATTCCTGGATTCGTATTGATTGGGACCTGCCAATGAGTATTGGTCGGAGTGTCAACGGGACTCGCATAGATTTGCCCCTGCTAGTAGGGATTTTAAAAAGATTCGCCTCGCGAGGACTTTATGAGGTGTGTACTATGGGTAACATGCCCCCAGTAATCATAGACTTAGGATGATGCCCCATGTTGATTGGGAAGTAGCTGCAGATCCACTTGGGTGTATGCCCCTGATTGTTTGGCGCTCCTGAGAGATTCTTTGAATCTTGACCTGATTTCCCCAGTATTGACTAGATAAAGCATGTCATGCCCCTTGTATTCATTGACTTCTAGTCAACTGAGTCAGTTATAAGGGATGTTGCTGCTGAAATAGTTTCGTCTGTCGGGATGACTTTTAGGCATTAGTCGTACCCTGTGCAGATTCTTTCTGATGCTAACATTTGAAATTATGTAGCAGAATATGTTTAATAATGGATTCATGAGATGCAATGCATATGTCTGTCTTGAGTTTGTTGAAAAACATTAAAATTGGAGATGTAAAAGCGTGATGTTTATAAAAACGTGACGTTTGTAAAAAAACGAAGTATCAACTCAACATTTGTGGTAAACCTTAAGGAGTCAGGATACCCTTTTTTGGTGACAGTATGCTTTCGAACTAACCATGCTTTAGTTAGGACTTTCAAGGGTTGTAACGTGGCTTGGTTCACGGTTTAAGAAGCAAAGGATAATGGCTCAAAAATTTATTTATACCCATCCCAATCTTCGTGATGTTCTTCGATCCTATGCCCAGTTAACTCTGCGTTTAAGCCTTAACAAAGCTTGAAGTTGTAACATTGATATTTGATGATGGTTAAAGTACCGGATGTTTATTTGGACAGGCAGTCGTCCTTTTTTTTAATACTTTCTTTTTGTCGAGGATTTGTAGCGACCTCTTTTTGACTTTGATTTTGTTATCCCTAACTTTTGCCTGAACTGTTTGTCTTGAGATTACAGTCAGCGGGATGTTTGATTTTTGATAAGTCTCCTTCATAGGTTTTGACTTAACATTTTTATCTCCTTTTATTTTTTATGGATATTGACTGCCTGACTTGATGATTACAGAAACCCATCATTACTTGTGTAAAAACAACTAGTATAATTGAGTTAACTGAATAACTACCCTGCCCCAGGTTATGATTAAATGTTTTAATTTGCACGTGAAAGAAACTTCTACTCCATAGGCTCAAAGGGGTTGACGAGGGATTAACATCCTTATATCTCCACTGTTTAGGAATTGAAACAATGCATGTACATCGTCAGCATAGTCTATTCGAAAGCATATTGTATGAGGTAGTAGTATCATTTTCGTCATCCTTCCTTAAAAGGTTCACAGCTTTAGCGGGAGTTAAGTATCACAAAACATATGCAAAGTAAAGACGCAGTTTAAAATGAGTGATAGCGAAATAAATTATTCAAGACAAACATATGCAATGCACTGATGATGATTATTAAAACAGATAATGTCTATCATAAGCCGAATGTTTAAACAAACGGGATAGAATTTGCAAATGAAAGTAAAACTAATGAACCGATAGTCCATCCTTCTAGACGTTAATCAGTCTTGTCATGATTAGGCATGGGAGCAGTGATCACTACAGGAGTTTTAGGACTGTCAAACTCAACTTCACCAGCATCAATCATGTCTTGGATCTTACTTTTCAATGGCCAACCATCATTCGTATCATGTCCAGGGCTATTGGAGTGGTATGCACACCTCGCATTGGGACTATAGCCACGAGCAGAAGTACTAGGATTCTTAAGGGGATCCTTTAAAGTAGTCAACTCTGATTTCAACAAGTATTGTAATGCCTGAGCCAGTGACATATTAATCTGGGTGAATTGACGCTTAGGCGTGTCTGGCTTGCGCCGTTGTTGTGGAACTAGTGTGGAGATTCAGAGTATCCGAGGTTCGAGCTTCCGGAATGTGTATCTGATAAGAATGTTTCAGAATGTCCGGGGTTTGAGCTTCCGGAATGTATATCTGATTGGAATGTTTCAGAAGTCTGGGGGTCACGCTTCCAGAATGTTCATCTGATTGGAATTTTCAGAATGTCCGGGGTTCGAGTTTCCGGAATGTATATCTGATTGGAACGTTTCAAAAGTTTGGGGGTCAAGCTTCCAGAATGTGCATCTGATAGAGATTGATTTGTTGATGGTGTTTGTCTGACCATTGATGGTATTTGTCTGACCAGTTGGTCGACCTGAAAGGCAAAGTTAGTTCTATGTGATGTTATGAATGCAAATGCAATTTTTCCAAGGATCTTTAGGAAATTTAGTTTGCGACATTAGAAAATGATCTAGTCGTGTCTTTGTTTAAAAACTCTGATTCTCGGATGTTCTTCTATGGGAATCAAGCTCACCATATCCAGTGGGTCATAGCCTCTAATTCGGGATACCTCTGAATTTGAAGGTATATGACTAGAGGAAAATAAATCCTCTTGTCCCTTGATAGGTATCATGTCTCTGAACTAGAAGGCATACGGTTAGAGGAAAATAAATCCTCTTGCCCCTTGATAGGTACGGTGTCTTTGATTTGGAAGACAAATGGCCAGAGGAAAGTAAATCCTCTTGCCCCTAGATAGGAATTCCGTCCTTGATAAGAGCACCTGAAATTGTGCGCCCTAAATCCCTAAGATCCTTGAAAGGGTTAGTTAATATGATATGTTATGATGTCATGATGTCATGCAGATGTAGTGCATTAAGTAAAGCATAAGGTGATAAGGACAAGTATGTCAAGTGGTTAGATAACAAACAAGCCACACAAGAGTCCTTGGGTTTAAAGGTTTGCATGGAGTCTGATCGGGTAACTACCCTTCCCCAAAGGTACTTCTAAGGATGAGATGAAATCAGCAACAGGTTTCTACCAGTTACTCAGAATTGTCAGCCCCTCTGAAGCACCCTCGGACATGATGCATTCGCATCATGCAATGATACTTTAAGAAAGAACCTATATGAGTTGTAGTATTGATCGGTAAAATAGCAAGTGTACTATTTTGCCTCTGTAGTAATAAAGGGGAACTTCCCCGAATGTCGAATCTCAAGGACTGCTTGACGATACAGAATTTTATCAGTATTTCAATTAAACAAAAGTTCAAAAGGGGTTTTGGTTAGTTTTGCAAATAAAGTAAATATACAGAATTATAGAACGATGAACAGAGATGAGTAGATTGCTAGGGACGGTGAATGATTCTTCATGCAACGAATTTCGTGTCTCAATACAACAACATGCTTTTCATAGTTAATTACCGGTTCTTTAGAGTATCTAATCCTAAGGCCTTAGTGAAAAGATCTTTGACCTCACAACCTAATTACTATGTCCATAGATAATTACGGTTATGATCAAGCATTCCAATAACAAGAATTTCCGGTTACAATATGATATCCCTACTCCTAGGTGATATAAATGTTATATATTCTTAATCATGTCCACAAATAATATGTCATCCAGCTACACTATTCATTCATATTCAGAATCCGTTTTTCCGACGGATAAAGCATTATTAACAGATGAAGAACAAATTAACAAATATGAAAAGTAAAATAGTTATTGCATCAATTGAATAAATTCATCACAATCAGAATCAGGGTCACCCCCTAGCAATGGAGGGTTTAGCTACTCATAAAAATAACAAAAACCATAGTGTAAATTGTAGACATTACAGATAAATGAAGGAAATCCAATCTTCAATGGCAAAAGCTCATAGAAATCTTCAATCCTTGCATAATATCTGAGTTCTCCAGCCTTCTACAGTGTATTTTCGCTCCCAAATTCGTCGAACCCTTGTCCAAACGCATTCTGGTCCTTTTATTTCTGTCTGACTGGGCTTTTCAGCAAGAAAGCCCAAAAATCACGTGCAAACGCGTGTGGGAACGCGTCTGGCTCAAATGACACGCGTCTGGGGACGCGTTTGGGCAGATGGGCAGTTTTCTTTGCAATTCTGGCTGCTGGGACGCGTGTGGGCACGCGTTTGGTGATCAGGGACGCGTCTGGGCACGCGTTTGCTCAGCAGACCTCAATATTTCACTTCCACACGTGTCTGGGGACGCGTTTGAGAAGCAGGATGTACTTTTACAGGCTCCACACGTGTGTGGAGACGCGTTTGGCCAGGCCATGTGCTTTTTCATCAGTTTCTTCACGTTTCGCACTGATTTTCTCCACTTCATTCATCTGAGTCTGCAAACACTTAAACACACAACTAAAGCATAAAATGAGGAATAATGAAATAAAACACTAATTAAAATACTTCAAATGCAACTAAAAACAATGGTAAAAACATGTGTAAAAACCACTGATCAAACTCCCCCAAACTTAAACCGTTGCTTGACCTCAAGCGACAATTATAAGAGTCAATGACCTTCAGGGTACACCGGTGTTCATACGTGAGATATACGTTTGTATTGATCAAGAAACAGTTGGTCCGGCATTCACATGACGCGACGAGTTTTTGCTACCACTTTAAACCTTAAGCTCCCCTTTTGGATACCTCTCCAACTATGCTTTGCACTTAAGTCTCTTTCCGATTTTTCTCCTCTTTCATTCGGACAATCACATTAAGGCACTGTATTTCTTATAATAATCATCACATGCATGAAACAAATCAAGGTTTTTTTTATTTTTTTCCTGACACCAAACGAGCAGCAATTGCTACCTTCTTATTACCAATGAAATTTTCAAACTTTGCAGTTATATATTGTCCTTTTGGACGACGTTTGGGGATCAACCTCCTTTGGGCTGAATAACCGGGTGAGGGTTACCCAACTTAGCGAGCCGGTTGCCTTTTACCGCCTTTTCATCATTTGGTGCCAACTTTATATCCTTTATATATTTTTTTTTCAACCAGTCATCATGCATGTAAATCTGAGTTATGCCAGACTGTATCAATAAACTACTCGAGGAGTACTTCTCAAGATACAAGAACTATGGTGCAAATCTACACGTTGGATTCGTATTTCATTTAGGGAATCAAGGGTGTTTAAACAAACCTCTTCTTGTCACATTATTCCGAACTTCCTGTCCTCAAACAATCCTCCCTTTATCTCTATATACTATTCCCGGCCGCTCTTTAAGATCAAAACACTTCAAAACAAAAATTTCGGTCAAAATTTGGGAAAAGTATGTTTTGTAGGTCTTACACATATTATAGCAGCAATATAAATTAAAATGCAAAGAGTAAAACCTCCCCCAAACTTGAACGAAACATTGACCTCAATGTTTTAGAACAAGCTCGAGAGAGGTGACTCACAGAGGGTAATGCACTCCATAGCTTCCACTTGAAATGCCCCTTTTATTTCCTGAAAATAGAACAAACAAACAGAGAAATTAATTATTAAAACCGTGGGTTGCCTCCCACGAAGCGCTTCGTTTAACGTCGCATGGCTCGACGGTCCATTACCCTCTATTATGGAGGGTATTTTCTATTCCACACCTGGTAGCTTTTCACCTCCGCAACCAAAAACTCATGAAGATGAAAGGCATGGACAACTTTTCTCTTCAATTCACTTTTCACATTCTTCTCGACTTTTTTATTCTTTTTAGGACTTTTGATAGCTCCTTGAGTTGTTTCCACCCGAGAAGCTATGCTTGAAACTTTTTCTTGGAGCTGCCCAGGCCTTTTGTCTTTTTTTTCACTTTCTGTCATACCACCAGAAGTTTGATCATTTACAACCGCCCTATGTTTCTTAACTCCTAACATCTTCAAGGTTACTTCTTCATCAAAAGATCTCAGCGTTAGTGTCCCTTTTTCAATGTCGAGGTTGCAGCGGCCTGTCGACAAAAATGGCCTTCCAAGAAGAATAGGAGTTTCTTCGTCTTCCGGAATGTCCATGATGTGGAAGTCAACAGGGAATACAAACTTATCAACTTCCACTAGTACATCTTCGGCTACCCCATATGATTTCTTAATGGTGTGATCAGCGAACCTTAACTGTGTCTTACTCTCACTAATCTTTTCCAATTCAAGCTTTTTGAAAATGGACAAAGGCATTAAACTCACACTAGAACCAGAATCGAGGAGTACCTTTTTAAATGTTATATTATTGATAGTGCATGGTATAGCCACCGCTCCAGGGTCTTTCCTCTTTATTGGGATCTTTCTTGCTGACGAGATTATTCCACACTTCTCAGTTGCAATTTTTGATTCTCCTTCCACTGATCTCTTCTTTGTCATTACCTCCTTCAGAAATTTTTTATACAATGGCATGTGCTCAAGTGCTTCGAAGAAGGGTAGATTCACCTCTAGACTTTTGAACAATGCAGTAAACTTCTTAAAGTCTTTCTCTTTTGAATTCTTCTTTGTCACTCTGGAAGGGAAAGGTAGTTTGATCACCGTTTCAGCATCTTTCTTATTTTTTTCTTCAACTGGTTTAACCGGTGGTATCACAATTTCTGGTTCTTTCGGATTCTCTCTTATTTCCAAATCCACCTCTATTACCATAGGGTCATCTATTTCCTCTTTTTCTTTTTCCGATTCTAAAACCTTTTTGCTCCTTGTTGTAACAGCATTAATCTTCTCTTGATCTTTCGGATTTTTAACAGTTGCGCTCGGAAAGTTACCTTGTGCCTGTAGAGTGAGATGTTGTGCTATTTGACCCACTTGAACTTCTAGATTATTTATTGAAGTTGTGGTGTTCCTGTGGTTGTTTCTTGTTTCTTCTTGAAACTGAGAGCATTGTCCAGCCAATCTTTCGATAGCTACTTCCCACTCCGCTTTCTGAGGGCCTTGTTGTTGTTGTTGATCTTTCCAAGCGAAGTTGGGATGATTCTTCCACCCAGGATTATAGGTGTTAGAATAAGGATTATTTTGCCTCAAGAATTTGATTTCTTCAATTTGCTTGGGAGTCGCAACACAACAAACAGTTTGATGAGGACCATTGCAAATTTCACAGATTACCGGTTGAGCTTGTTGCACTTGAGCCACCTGTTGTGTACCTATATTCATAGCCTTCAATCTTTTTTCAACTTCAGCCGCTATCGCATCTTCAACTCGGATTTTTGAGGTTTCCAGCTTGAGATAAATGATTCCTTCTGGTTTGCTAGCACACATATCATACAGCTCCAAATGCTCATTTGCAGCTATTGCTTCAATGATTTTTGTGATGCCGGAGGCTGTTGTGAAATTTGTTGGGCCTCCAGCTGCTGTATCAATCAACTGCTTTGTTTTCATTCTGAGTCCATTAACAAATACTTGCATTTGTTCAGTCTTGTCCATATTATGAGTGGGACATGCTACGAGAATTCTTTTGTAAGCATCTCCTAAGGGCTCACCCTCCTTCTGCTTGAAGTTCAAAATGTCATACCTCTTTCTTATAAAGACCGAGGCGGGGAAATAATCATTCAAGAAAGCCTTCTCCATCTCTTCCCATGATGTGATAGTGCCTGCTGGGAGAGAATAGAACCACTCTTCTGCTTCTTCGGCTAATGTGAACGGGAACATTCTTAGCTTCTTCTGTATGCCCTTCAATTTTTAGAGTAGTGCTCATGGTCAGAAATCTCTGTAGGTGCTTGTTTGCATCTTCATTAACCTTTTCGGTGAAAGGTTTTCTTTCCAGCTGATTTATTGTGCTCGGATGCAATTGAAAATTTGCCGCATTTACCGGTTGGTTGACAATTGTGAGTCTTCCTCCCGGGTTGTTTGCAACACCGTAGTCACCAAGGAGCCTCTCAGGAGGAGGAGGATTTTAACCCATGGTTTCTTCTTCACTTTCAGACTCTGAATCGGAATGAACTGACACAATTTCCTCTTCAGGTTCCAGATTAGCCAACCGAGCTTGTCTACGCCTTGCATGCAAAGTTCTTTCAATTTCTGCGTCAAAAAGAAATTCAGCTGAGGCCTTACCTCGCATACACAGATTAGATAAATATGAGAATTAGGAAAAATAAATAGTGCAGAAAATAAAATTTTAGTCGCAGAGCAACAAAATTCTAATTGAAATAAATCTAGAACTCTATAATCTTCGACAGTCCCCGGCAACGGCGCCAAAAACTTGATCGGTAAAATAGCAAGTGTACTATTTTGCCTCTGTAGTAATAAAGGGGAACTTCCCCGAATGTCGAATCTCAAGGACTGCTTGACGATACAGAATTTTATCAGTATTTCAATTAAACAAAAGTTCAAAAGGGGTTTTGGTTGGTTTTGCAAATAAAGTAAATATACAGAATTATAGAACGATGAACAAAGATGAGTAGATTGCTAGGGATGGTGAATGATTCTTCATGCAACGAATTTCATGTCTCAATACAACAACATGCTTTTCATAGTTAATTACCGGTTCTTTAGAGTATCTAATCCTAAGGCCTTATTGAAAAGATCTTTGACCTCACAACCTAATTACTATGTCCATAGATAATTACGGTTATGATCAAGCATTCCAATAACAAGAATTTCCGGTTACAATATGATATCCCTAGTCCTAGGTGATATAAATGTTATATATTCTTAATCATGTCCACAAATAATATGCCGTCCAGCTACACTATTCATTCATATTCAGAATCTGTTTTCCCGACCGATAAAGCATTATTAATAGATGAAAAACAAATTAACAAATATGAAAAGTAAAATAGTTATTGCATCAATTGAATAAATTCATCACAATCAGAATCAGGGTCACCCCCCTAGCAATGGGGGGTTTAGCTACTCATAAAAATAACAAAAACCATAGTGTAAATTGTAGACATTACAGATAAATGAAGGAAATCCAATCTTCAATGGCAAAAGCTCATAGAATTCTTCAATCCTTGCATAATATCTGAGTTCTCCAGCCCTCTACAGTGTATTTTCACTCCCAAATTCGTCGAACCCTTGTCCAAACGCATTCTGGTCCTTTTATTTCTGTCTGACTGGGCTTTTCAGCAAGAAAGCCCAAAAATCACGTGCAAACGCGTGTGGGAACGCGTCTGGCTCAAATGACAAGCGTCTGGGGACGCGTTTGGGCAGAGGGGCAGTTTTCTTTGCAATTCTGGCTGCTGGGACGCGTGTGGGCACACGTTTGGTGATCAGGGACGCGTCTGGGCACGAGTTTGCTCAGCAGACCTCAATATTTCACTTCCACACGCGTCTGGGGACGCGTTTGAGCAGCAGGATGTACATTTACAGGCTCCACACGCGTGTGGAGACGCGTTTGGCCAGGCCATGAGCTTTTTCATCAGTTTCTTCATGTTTCACACTGATTTTCTCCACTTCATTCATCTGAGTCTGCAAACACTTAAACACACAACTAAAGCATAAAATGAGGAATAAAGAAATAAAACACTAATTAAAATACTTCAAATGCAACTAAAAACAGTGGTAAAAACATGTGTAAAAACCACTGATCAAGTATCGGGTAGCAACTAGGCCCTCAACATTTGTCAAGGGTAGCCCCCCACTACGTCCTAAAGGCCAAGATGGGTTAGAGGGTAACTAAAGGTCCTTGAGCTCCGGCGCACCCAAAGTTACATACATAGACCTCCCTCATTTGAGAAAGGTGTGCATATATCTATGAAGTCCTAACTCAAGCGTGAATTTCATATTGACTCATCTCCCACATATGTGAAAGAGGTCGTCATGACTATGCCACTCCTATCTTAAGTGTACTTGAATCCGGGTATAGGATTCGTCCTTCATTTAATTCCTAAAACAACCCTGAAAAATAAAGCAAGCAAAGCAAACAATAGAAAACATTTTAGTGATCCTAAACTTTAAGGTAACCCCTCTTTTATTCGAATATATCCCCAGCAGAGTCGCCAGTTCTGTAATACGGTGGGAGAACTGACTTTAAAGAAATGTTGCGGATAGCAAGAGTCGTCACCGACTTTTATTTTATCCAATTAGAAAAGGCAAAAAGAACAGGAAAGACCTTTGAAAGATTTTGAGTTCGGGGGTTAGGTTATACAAAGGGAAGGTTTAAGACACCCTTTGCATCCATGGTTATCCATGGGCTCTTAATTGCTTAGCTCACTTTTGTTTGAATTGTTTGAAAAGTTTGAAGTGTGGTGTGTGAATAGAAAAGTTTTGAATAAGGACTTTAGCTTGTAAATAAGCGTAGCCTTTTTGAACTGATTTGAAAAAGGAGTGTGAAAAGTAATTTTGAATTTTGAGCAAGCATTTAAGAGCACCTACCCTAAGATTGTAAAAAAGTTCTTTTAGCCTTTTAGGGATATCCATACCATAGGAGGGTAGGAAGTCCTTTTATTTGGAGGTTGAAGGGTCGTCGAAGTTATCGTTCGCCATAAGACTGTCCCTGCCATAAAGAGGGCAGGTAGTCTAAGGGAAGGATAGAATAGTCATTTTAGGCAACCAAAGAGGACGCCTCAGCAATCGAAAGGGACTATCACATCATATCGTAGGCAACTTCGAGGGACAAGATCATATAATCGAAGGCAGCATCGAAGGGACATATGATCTTTTGTGATGAGAATGAACTGAGGGCAACATTTGCTGAGGCATCCTCGGAATTCGAGGGACTTGACTATTCTGTAATGAAAAAGCAACAAGGCAACAGGAAACAGGCAACAAGAGGGATTACCATAAAAGGTGTGTGGGTGCACAATCATGTGATTAAATTCAATTATTTATCTTGTAATTAGTTACCCTAATTCAATTCAAGGTTGCACTCCCTAGGGTTACTAACCACGGCAGAAAAGTAAAACAGATTAATAGTCCTACGCTATTACAATAAACGCCTGCGGGGAAGGGGAAATAAAGGCAGAAAATAAGAGGGAACAATAATTAATCAAAATCCTTGAATGCCATGATCTTCATCGAACCCTTGATCAATTCTTTTTGATCTGATATGGCGCGTGGCTGAAGGCTCTTGGTTAACCCTGAAAATTAGGCATAAAGAAGAGAAATGTTAGTGCATTAAAAATCTCAACAATTATAATGTAACAGATTAAAAATCAAAATAGTAATAATTTAGGCAAACAAAATAAAAAAAGGCGAGGCAAAAGGAAAACCCCGAATGGGGCAAAAGTTAACCAGATTAATAGAATAAATAAAGGCAGGGCAAACCGTATAAGGCAAACAAAATTACAATTATTGATAAAATTAAGGAAAAATCGAGTTTTCGATTAAAAATAAATAATTGACAAAATATGACATTACTTAGTTAATATGAATTTTGTAGGAAAAATAATTAATAAGAAAACAAGAAAAAAAACTAAAATAAAAAAGAATTATGTAATTAAGCTAAAAAATTAATTAAAAAAAAACACTTAGCTGCGATTGGGTGTGAATGGCCTGGAGAGTCCATGGTAGGCATGCATTTCCTGAGCATTAGATCTGAGCGCTGGAGGGATTTGATGGTGGAGATCTGAGGGTGCACAGTATGTGCGTGCGTGAGGGTATAGTGGATCTGAAATCAGAACCTGGTTTAAAAAATAAATGCCTGGGTGGGATTCGAACCCAGGTCTCTTATATCCTCGGTTTCCCTCTCTTGCCAATTGTTCCAGATCCAATTACTGACATCGATACAAGCAAAAACAAATAAATTTAAAAACGCTAAATGGACAGTTCCAAGAACAGTCAAACCTGGGTCCACTCATCACACGCAAGCCAATGATATTGGGAGAGAGATTTTGCCAACGTTGACTAGCCAATCCTGGCATCACACATGTGTGGAGAGAGAATTATGATACTGGACTGGCCAGTAGTTTTGCGCCACGCGTGGTCCAATTTTCTAAAGCCTCAAGCCACCGGACCGGTGCGAATCCGGCCTTCTTGTCCGGCGGGGTTGATCCTCACAACCTACAAAACACCAAGATCGAAAAAGGACAAATACCCTATCCACCTAATTCGGCCACTGCGAATTCAACGGTGTTATCCGTTTGCCCTGAAATTGCCTGTATCACGCGTTGCGAAGAACACAACCCGAATTGCCCTAACAATGGCAGCGGTTCATTCTGGCGTTCAAGCTCGCATGTAAAGTGTCAGTTATCTTATAAACATGTATGGGAAGTAATCTGGGCAATAAAAATCAGTCAACAACGTATGAATTTAAAGAACAAAGTCAAGAAACTCACCCAACCGGTGCAAGCGATGGAGGACCTTCTGGGTATGCTTTGGCTCGTGTGAGGGCTTGGCTCAACTACTGGAAGGCTCAGGGAGACAAATTGATCCTTAGTATGGACTGAGAACGACCGGAGAACTGATTTTGAATATGCCCTATCACTTTGAAATTTTGGATGATTTTTAGGGTTCTTCAAACCAGCCTTTTTTCGTTCCCTTGTGTATGAGTCTGAAGTGGATATATAGCACATGTAATTAGGGTTTCAAAATGGGCTTGGATACTTGAGTTTTTTGATCTCTTGGAATTTTGATAAAATAAGATATAAATCCTTCTATTTTTGGTTCTTTTTATTTTCCAATCTTTTTTCTCACGTGCCATGGCCATTGACTTTAGGCTGATCAAATATTTGGTGATTGAATCATAGAATCTTATTTCATTTAAATATGATTTTATTTGATTTATTTTTAATTTAAATAAATAAAATCAAATATAAATTAAATAAAATCATGAAATAAAATTTATATGATCAATGGGCTCCTTATAGGCTTGAAATCTTGTGGATAGCTTAAACATTAAGGCCCATTTGAAAAGAAATCTAAAATTACTCCATATTGGCTTCATGCATTTTCTAGAAATGGCTCAACTTCAACGATGCGTATCTCTCTCAAATTTAACCCTATAAAGGTGTTCTTTACCATTTTAGAAAGCTCAAGATGTCCTCTAAAACCTCCTTTTGGTTTCATCTCAATTGAGTTTACCATGTTCAAGTTATGAGCTTTGACCCAAAAGGTGTTTTTGTTGACTTTCAAAAATGACCTATAACCTTTTGATTCATATCTCTCAAATGAAGCATTTTTAGACTTGGCTTTAGAGAGACAAAGTTGTATAGGATTCAATTTCCTTCAAAATAGGCTTTGGTTGGGAAATTTATGATGTTCTATGTGAAAGTTATGGCTGGTCAAAGTTGGGTTGACTTTCTCCTTAAAAACCCTAATTTAGAAACTTAGGTTTTTGATGATTTGGGAGTTTTTCTTGATGAATCATGATCAAACTTTGATCAAATGATGAATCTAACATTAAAATGTTGATGTTGACAAAAAATCAGAAATTTTGACTTTACTTTGACCACAGTTGACTTTTAGGTCAAACTAGTCAACTGTTGACTATTTGAGCAGTTGATTGACCAATCTTGTGAATCAGGGCTCGAAGCTTGATGTGAGGATCCTTTGAATCATATGAGATGCCATGGAATCCACTTGAGGCATCAGAGGTTGATTTTACTTTGAGAAATACAAAATCCTAGTTTAGAGGTTGTTGTTTAGGAGAGAGACTGCATGCTTCCTTCTTGTGTATCTTTGGGCAAATTTTGGGGTATGACAATTACACCTGAAGAGATCAGACATTACTTCCAATTGGGACACAAAGAATGGGGTTGAAGGTCTCTCGGCCAAATTCTTATTTGGGAAAGCTCGACAATTCTTGAAAGCTATGAGTTACCATGCCTTTGAAGATATTCTAGCTTTATTAATATACAGTTTGGTATTGTTTCCTAATCCTGATCAGTTCATAGATGTGCACGCCATTAAGATATTTTTGACACGCAACCCGGTGCCTACTTTACTCGGAGATATTTTGCACTCACTCCACACCCGTACCATGAAGAAGCGAGGAACCCTCATGTGTTGTACGCCTCTACTAGCCAGGTGGTTTATTTCGCACCTCCCTCGTTCAGTGATAAGAAATGATCAAAAGATGCAATGGTCGCGAAGGATTATGTCACTTTCTCATTCAGATATCCGTTGGCACGTCATATCTCAGGAGTATGTCACTATCAATGACCATTGTGGGAAATTCCCTAATGTGCCACTCCTTGGCATTAGAGGGGGAATCACCTACAATCCTTCATTAGCCCTACGACAATTTGGGTATGCTCACAGGGATGGTCCTCATCACATGATTATCGAAGGGTTTGTCTTCAACTATGAAGAAGATGTTCAAAACCAGCGTCGGGAGTTCACACACGCTTGGAACAAAGTGTACAAGGTTGATAGCAAGAGTTGGGGTCAAAAGAACTCCATTCCTTCAGAACCTTATCTCAGATGGGTGCGTACTCGTGCTCAGCGTTTTGTTATGCCATATCCTTATGTCAGACATGTGATTGTGGAACCAGAATGTGATGAAAAGGTCCCTCTGGTTATTCTTCACCCGGATATGCCTACTGATTTAGAAGAGCTACAAAGGTCATGGGTTCAGTTGAAGGAAGAAAGAGATACTTTTGAGGCCCAGTTCCGTGCTAAAGAAAAGCAAGTGTTAGAGCTCACGAAACAACTTCATACAGAGCAAAGCATCAACAACTTCATTGGGGCAAAAAGAAAGCGTCCATGGGAAACTTGAAGAAGTTGTATTTTATTGTTATTTAGTTGTTTTTTTTCCTTTCCGTTGTAAACCTAAAAATGGCCAACAACAATAATTGCAATTTAATTATTACTAATAAAAGTTGTTTCTCTTCTTTGTTTTAAACAAATTTAAATTTCAAGGTCCTTGAAAACATTGCATACGCATACGCATACCATTCATGAACACTGCATCACAGGCTTCTACAAACAGGTCTCTCATCTTTCCGCTGTTTATTTCAGTAAGGAAATGGATCTCAAGTAATCTGTAAAAAATCTTCAGGCTCAGAACAACCAGTTCCAAGAGATGATCCTTAACTTGGCCAAGGGGCAAGAAAAATTGAAGGCACTTCTAATCGAGAAGGAGAAGAATCAACATAGGCATCAAGGTAGTAAAGATAATCGGAAATCCAAACCTAAGCGATCATTTACTCCATTGCACATGCCGCTGTCTCAAGTTTTGCAACAACTGCTCAATCAGAACTTGATAACTCTATTGCCTCCGTATTCAGTTCCTACCAATCCTGCTCCGGAGTACAAGTATAATGCAAGATGTGCTTATCATTCGAACAACCCTGGTCATGATACTGAAGATTGTGGACCATTGAAGCATAGGATTCAAGACTTAATTGATGAAAAGATCATTGGTTTCAACTCACCTGAGGAACCTCATATGGCTAATGTTGTGCACAACCTGAAAGGTCGTAATGAACGCAACCTATCCACAGGGGCAGTTCCACAACAACAAAGAAAGTCAGACACTCCTAAGCGTCAATTCACCCAGATCAATATGTCATTGGCTCAGGCATTACGACACTTGTTGAAGTCAGCATTGATTACTTTAAAGGATCCCCCTAAGAATCCTAACACTTCCTCTTCTCGTTATAATCCTAATGCAAGGTGTGCATATCACTCTAATAGTCCTGGACATGACACTAATAATTGTTGGACACTGAAGAATAAGATCCAAGACATGATCGATGCTGGTGAAGTTGAGTTCAATCCTCCTAGGACTCCTGTGGTGATCACCGCTCCCACGCCTAGTCATGACAAGACTGATTAACGTCTAGAAGGATGCACTTTTGGATCATTAGTTCTACTTTCATTTGCAACTTCTTTTCTATTTGTTTAAACATTTGACTCATGATAGACATGGTCTGTTTTAATAATCATCATCAGTGTATTGCATATGTTTGTCTTGATAATTTATTTCGCTATCACTCATCTTAAATTGTGTCTTTACTTTGCATATGTTTTGTGATACTCGACTCCTGCTAAAGTTGTATGCCTTTTGAGGGAGGAGGACAAAAACGATACTGCAACCTCATACAGTATGCTTTTGAACAGACTATGCTGACGATGTACAGACATTGTTTCAATTCCTAAACAATGGAGATATAAGGATGTTAATCCCTAGTCAACCCCTTTGAGCCTATGGAGTAGAAGTTTCTTTCACGTGCAAATTAAAACATTTAATCATAACCTGGGGCAGGGTAGTTACTCAGTTAACTCAATTATGCTAGTTATTGTTTACACAAGTAATGATGGGTTTCTGTAATCATCAAGTCAGGCAGTCAATATCCATAAAAAAGAAAGAAGATAAAAATGTTAAGTCAAAACCTATGAAGGAGACTTATCAAAAATCAAACATCCCGCTGACTATAATCTCAAAATAAACAGTTCAGGCAAAAGTTAGGGATAACAAAATCAAAGTTAAAAAGGAGGTTGCTAAAAAATTTTCCTCGACAAAAGAAAACATTTCAAAAGAGGTCACTACAATTCCTCGACAAAAAGAAAGTATTACAAAAAAAAAGGATGATTGCCTGTCCAAATAAACCTCCGGTACTCTAACCATCATCAAATATCAATGTTACAACTTCAAGCTTTGCTAAGGCTTAAACGCAGAGTTAACTGAGCATAGGATCGAAGAACATCACGAAGATTGGGATGGGTATAAATAAATTTTTGAGCCATTATCCTTTGTTTCTTAAACCGTGAACCAAGCCACTTTACAACCCTTGAAAGTCCTAACTGAAGCTTGGTTAGTTCGAAAGCATACTGTCACCAAAAAGGTATCCTGACTCCTTAAGGTTTACCAAAAATGCCGAGTTGATATTTCGTTTTTACAAATATCACGCTTTTACATCTCATGTTTTAATGTTTTTTAGAAACTCAAGACAGACATATGCATTGCATCTCATGAATTCATTATTAAAACATATTATGCTACATAATTTCAAATGTTAGCAACAGGAAGAATCTACACAGGGTACGACTAATGACTAACAGTTTTCCCGACAGACAAGATCACTTCAGAAGCAATGTCTCCTACGTATACAAGGGGCACGACATGTTTTGTCCAATCAATCTGGGGCAATCAGGTCAAGATTTCGAGAATCTCTAGAAAAATGCCAATCGATCTGGGGCAATCAAGTCAAGATTCCAAAAATCTCTCAAGAACGCCAAACAATCAGGGACATACACCCAAGTGGGTCTGAAGCTACTTCTCGATCAGTCAGGGGCATCATACTGCGTTTATGGCTACTAGGGGCATGTCACCCATGGTACACATCTTATAAGGCCCTCACGAGGCGAATCTCTTCAGGTTCTCTACTAGCTGGGGCAAAGCTACGCAAAGCCTGTTGACACTTCAACCAACATTGGTGTATCCCAATCAATACAAATCCAGTAATGGTAGTTGCTATAATACTGGGGGCACGTTCCAGACATCCATGTCTCCCCACAAAGCCGGTTTCACAGGATCATATCCCCACAAAGTAATCATTAAGAAGATATCTTCAAATGTTCTCATCCCAACAAAGACTTAGCTCCTCAACGGAGTTTACATCTTCAACACTGCCGGCTCCCCGACACTTTTCTCTCCTCCAACATGGTTTATTAATATCTCTTATCCCCAATCAGGGTACATCAAGATCAATCATTCAAATCGCTTTCATCCCCAAGCAGAAATCATAAATCCCCAGCTACACATCTACAATACAAGATCAGGCATCAGGATCCCATTACTACAGAGTTTCAAGCTCTCTGAAATATTCCATGCAGCATAAAGCATAATCATACATCATACATCGCATACAGTTATAATTCATACATAACATACAAAGCTCCCCATTTAATTTGAGAACTTCATCTCATTCATTACATGCATCATAAGCATTTCATAAAACTGACATTGTTACCAAGTGAATATTATCTTACAGGTACATTACAAAGATAATCAACGCAATAATCTGAAATCCATTCAAAGGCAAAGCCTAACGCACGGCTCATTCTGACAACAAATTGGATCCGGTCTAACGCACGACCCATCCTTCAGCCTAACGCACGACTTTCCAGACATCTACCGATGCAATTGGATCCGGTCTAACGCACGACCCATCCTTCAGCCTAACGCACGGCTTTCCAGACATCTAGCGATGCAATTGGATCCGGTCTAACGCACGACCCATCCTTCAGCCTAACACACGGCTTTCCATACATCTACCGATGCAATTGGATCCGGTCTAACGCACGACCCATCCTTCAGCCTAACGCACGGCTTTCCAGACATCTACCGATGCAATTGGATTCGGTCTAACGCACGACCCATCCTTCAGCCTAACGCACAGCTTTCCAGACATCTACCGATGCAAATTGGATCTGGTCTAACGCAGACCCATCCTCCAGCCTAACGCACGGCTTTTTTCCAGACATTTATCAAATGCAAATTGGATCGGGTCTAACGTACGATCCATCCTTCAGCCTAACGTACGGCTTTTCCAGATATTTAACAATGCAAACTGGACCCAGTCTAGCGTATGAATCGTCCCAAAAAGTATAGCCTAACGTACGACTTACTTTGACACTTATTGATACAGTGGATTCAGTCTAACGTACGACTTATCCTAAGTATATCCTTCAGATACGATCTAACGTACGACGTATTCTGAATCTCAAGTCTATCAAGATGAATGGCATCTTTAAGCCCATCTCAATCAAGTCTCTCAACATCCAGATGGCATCTTTAAGCCCATCTCTGACAATACTCTGCCTGGATGGCATCTTTAAGCCCATCTCCTACAAAAAGTCCCTATCTCGGCAAGGGCAAATTTCCTGGGTATTCTAGTGTTCAATCCACTTCCACCTTCAAATTCCGATAGGCGAGCAAGCCAACCTACATCCTCGGGTTAAAGAAGATTGAACAGGGGCAGCTGTCATACCCCAAAATTTGCCCATCTCGGTTCTCCTTTCAACTCATACCAACGTGCAAGACTCAAAGACACACTCTCCTAAACAATGGCTCAATGAACTAGGGCTTTGAATTCTCTAAAGAAAATCAATGAATCAAAATCCCCAATGAATTTCATATGACTTATGATATTTCAAACTATATCTATGACAAAGTACAAGCTTCAATTCCGAGGATTAACCAGTCAAATGCTCAGAAAGCCAACAGTCGACTACTTTGACTTAAAAGTCAACTGTGGTCAAAGTACAGTCAAAACTCCTGATCTCTTGTCAACAACCTTATTTTTAAGTATCATTCATCATTTGATCAAGGATTGATCATGATTCATCAAGAAAAGTTCTGAAATCAACAAAACCTAAAATTTCTAAATTAGGGTTTTTTGGACCTAAAGTCAACTGGACTTTGACCAGCCATAACTTTCACATGGAACATCAGAAATTTTCCATCCAAAGCTTAATTTGAAGGAAATTGAATTCTCTACAATTTTGTCTCTCACAAGCCAAGACTAAAAATGCTTCATTTGAGAGATATGGATCAAAACATTGTAGATCCTTTTTTGAGAGTCAACCAAAAGCAGTTTTTTGTCAAAGCCTATATCATCAAGATAAAATACTCAAATGGAAAAAAGCATACAAAGTGGCTTGTAGAGGACATCTTTAGGTTTTCAAAACGTCTTAGAACTCCTTCATATCTTAAAAATTGAGGGAGATATGCCTTGTCAAAGTTGGACAAATTTTGAGAGAAAAATGTGAAATAAAAGGCTTCAAAATAAGTTTTCTTGCAAATAGGCACAGGTTTTCAAGGTCCAATCTTGTTGTTCAAGTTATCAAACAGGTCCAAATCCAAAGCCACGAATTTTTTATTAATATTTGATTTTTTTATTGAATTTAATTCATGGAAAATACAATATAAGTCAAATATTTGGAAAGAGTAAAGGAATACTTGATTTGCTTTTGATTTTGATCAGTTCCAATCATCAAAATATCACAAAATCACATCTAATTTCGTGCAAGGAAGATTGGATAAAGAAAGATTGAAATTGGATCTAATTTAGAAAGTTTGAAATCATATTTCAATCAAATTTTCAATGATTGATTCAACAAGATTCTTTCAAGTTTTATTGACCTAATTCATTCTCCCATATATAAGCAAGCATTGCAGACCTAAAGGAGGAGTTTTTTAGTCCCCTAGAACCCTACCCGAGCTCTCTCAAAACCAAGAACATCTCAAAATAGTTTTTGTAGGTTGAGGCCGATTCAAGTCTTTTCAAGCATTCCAAATGACTCCTAAGGGTTCTTTGAAGCGATCCCAGCCATCACCAACGATTGTAGCGTGCATAATCATCACCAAAACCCCACGGTTTGTCCAAAACTTAATTTGAATCGAATCCATACATACACGCATCTTTGATTTGTTTTGAGTGCATATTTGTGTTTATTAACGTGTTTAGATGGATTCTGGATGTTTGATTGTATTTTTGTGCTTGAATGAATGATATGCCATAATTAGGGTTCGTAAGCTCAAAAGAGGGCTTTTCTATTAAGGGGAAATTAGGTTAAATCTCAGGTACCAGTGAGTTCGTGGCCTCTGGACGATCATTCCTGCATGGTCGCGAAATTTTTTTGCTTCGTTTTGTGGTTTCTTTGATTTTGCAGGTATAATAAGGTAGGACCTTTCATGGCGCTTCTGCAAAAAGCGCTGTAAAAAGTGCATCCTGAAATTTGTGTGAAGAAGACGGAGACGTGTCCATCTCTCATTGGTCCAATTCAAAAAAAGGGCGCGCGCGTTTGGTTTATGGATCAGGTGGATTCCGTGCTTTATGACTTACAGTGGTATCGTGTGTCCTCGCTCTCCAGCCATATGATCTCATTCGTCTCGGATCTAACGTCCCAGGAGCCTGCGACCATATCATGCGCCCCCAGCCATGCCACACCTGATCAAAACGCTAAGTTTTCTAATTTTTATTTTATTTTTAATTGCATAGTTTCTTTTTATTCTATTTATTTTTCTTTTTTCTCATTAAATATTTATTTTTTAAAAAAATTCTTTTATCTATTCACAAAAGTTTATTTTTTTTATATATTGTTTATTTTGATTTATTTCTTTTTATCGAAAGTTTGATTTTTATTTTATTAATAATTATTTTTATTCTAAAATTCAATTCTATTTGCGAAAATACTTTTAATCAATTAAATAATTAGGATTTAATCCAATAATTAGTTTTGGTGTTATTTGAATTATTTTATAGTTTCTAACCCTGATTTATTTCGGTAAATCAGGGTTGTCGATCTTTAATACACTAACATTTCTCTTCTTCATGCCTAATTTTCATGGTTAACCAGATTGATTAAAGCTCAAACCTTGTGGTAACCCTAAACTTATCATCTATTTAATTATTTCTTTTCTTGTGGTTTGTCCACAAACTGTTTTTTGCCTTATTATGTAACTGCTCCGAGGTTATAATAGTAATTAGGGTTTAATTTTGCTGCTTTATTTTCTGTATTATTACTGCGTGGTTAGTAATTCTAGGGAGTGCAACCCTGAATTGAATTAGAACAACTAATTTATAAGATAAATACCTCTAAATTGAACCACCTGATTGTGCCACACACTCACACTTTTGGGTAACCCCTCTTGTCGCCTGTTGCCTTGTTATTTGCTGCCTTGTTGCCTTGTTTGTTACATAATAGTCAAGTCCCTCGGATACGAGGATGCCTCAGCAAATGTTGCCCTCAGTTCATTCTCATCACTAAAGATCATAAGTCCCTTCGATGTTGCCTTCGGTTATATGATCTCGTCCCTCGAGGTTGCCTACGATATGATATGATAGTCCCTTTCGATTGCTGAGGTGTCCTCATTGGTTGCCTAAAATGACTATTTTATCCTTCCCTTAGACTACCTGCCCTCTTTATGGCAGGGACAGTCTTATGGCGAACGATAACTTCGATGACCCTTCAACCTCCAATAAAAGGACTTCCTACCCTCTTATGGTATGGATAGCCCTGAAAGGCTAAAAGAACCTTTTTTTATTTATTTTAAGGGTAATTACCTCCTAATTGCTTGCTCTGGTTTAAATCTGTTTTACCCTTTTATCAAAAACCTTCAAAAAGGCTACGCTTATTTACGAGCTAAAGTCCTTATTCAAATGCTTTTTTCTATACATTTCTAAACTTTTGAAAACAAATGAGCTAAGCAATTAAGAGCCCATGGAAAACCATGGATGCAAAGGGTGCCTTAAACCTTCCCTTTGTATAATTTACCCCCCGAACTCAATCTCTTTCAAAAAGGTTTTTTTCCGTTCTTTTAGCCTTTCTATTAAATTGAATAAAATAAAAGTCGGTGGCGACTCTTGCTTACCAAGAAGTGTCTATTTATGCCTGTGTTGATATATTACAAGATATTAAGGTAACACCTTACTGTTCATTTTCACTGGTATGGAAAACAAAATAACAAGATGCTAAGTTAATTTGAATTGGTGTGTCATGTGGTGATGCTTTTTGTCATTGATAAACAAAAAGAGAGACAAAAGCAATTAATAGTTATTAAGAACCAACTTATTACATTAACTAGGCATTTTTAAGGTACCTACTTTATAGTCTCTCTATCATGGATATTATTAATTTGGTTTAATCTATAATCTTGAATTTTATAATTAATTTGCTAATATGGTTTATTTATTTGAATATGCAGCCATGACAAAAATTAACAGTTTTCCAAATCCACTCAAGTCAGCACCAAGAGTGGGTACAATCATCGAACAATACATAACACCAAATAATGCACAACAAAGAAAATCCCACACCAAGTTTATGTAAGGTGCTTGATATTGATTGATTACTAAAGCTTAGTGATATCGAAGTGATTAGATCAATACCTTCACTATTTTAACTTTTTACTAGTTACTTCTAATCGTACTACAATATATATACTCACATATGATGTTGTTAACTTGTTTTATAAGGCCATATTTATGCTTTATTTAAATGCTCTTATTTCTTGCTTGTTTTGAAAGAAGATATCAATTTTGTCTTAGATGTGTGTTTAGATTTCCACTCTTTTTCTGTATTGACATGTGTTGTATATGGCTGAATGTGTTTGAACTGGGATGTTCTGATTTTGAGTGAATGTATGTGTGGGCCTTTTGTGAATGTTGTAGCAACCTGCCCTAAAAATTAAGATTCTAGAGTCGCCACCTATTCTGAAGGGCGAATAGGAAACCCTACGCAGTATAGAGATCAGGGTAAGATACTATATTCAGGTCGAGGGAAGGTGTTAGGCACCCTCAACCCTTTCCTAAAGGCTAATATTTCAAAGATAAAGGTTTATGGCAAGGTTTATAGCTAAGGAATTGAATAGGGGAGAAATTGAGATTTTAGGGAGGGGGACTCGCCTTGGTTATCCAAGTGCCTACGTATCTCCTTATGGAGAATCAGAGTCAACGTAGTTCGGGCACAGGATTGTACGCCTTAGAATTGAATTGAATGTGGTTTGAAGTTGTTTTGAAATTGTTTTGAAATGCGAATGTTCGAAGGTATTTTGAATTACCTTATCGTAGTTGTGAACATTGCAATGTTTGAAGGGATGAAAATCCGTAGTATTGTGGTTTAGTGTTTAGATGTGTTTTGAGATTTGGGCGTACAACCCTGATTTGATTTAGCACTATTAACCGCAACGATCAATAGATTCAATCGCCATAGTTAACAGATTTGAAGTTGTATCGTTACCAATTTTAATCAATTGATTTGATTATTACTAATAACGAATTGAGATATTTTTAATAATTTTTAATAATTAGTTTGCATCGTTACCCCTCGTAATCGATTGATTCGATTAAAAAGAATAACGAATTAAAGTTAGAAAAAGGAGGGGAGTGCTAATCATCGTAACCAATAGCTTTGGTTAAAACCATTTAGCAGAATAAATTGTTATTTTAATTTATATTTAAGAATTAAATAATTATTTGATTATTACCCACCGCGATCAATTGATTTAATCGAAGCGAATAATAAATTAAACCTTATTATTTTGGCTAGAAAACTAATGGGGATTGGACAAACCCTAATGTCTTGGTGACAATCTTCTAGGGTTTTTATGGTTTTATAATTAAAGATTTATTAAAATTAATTAAATCGAATAATCGATAAATTAATCGGGATAATAATCCTAAATAATTATTGACCTAACCCTATTATTTATGCTAATCCTAATTTTATAAATTAATTAAATTAAACATAACTAATTAATACTTGATTTAAATAATTAAACAATAAGATAGAAACTAATATAATAAAACCTGTTTACAATCTTGTATGTGCATCCCTAAGGGAATATGGTGTGCCTGCGCTCCTGGTGCATTAGATATGAACTTGCGCTGAATCCAAGGGTCGTTGATGAGGGTGCATGGTGACTATCCATGGAACGCGCGCACTGGATCTACAGGCAAATGAATACATACAAATGATAAAAATAAATGGTGGACCACAGGGATCGAACCTGGGTCCGTTAAGTGACCAATACACATGCCTTGCCACTGCTCCGCGCGCTTTAAGTTGTCACACAAAGAGAACCATATGCTGATGAATGAGAGATAATATTTGAATTGGAGCAAACGCGCCAGCTTGTCCATCTTCTTCCTCGCGATACACAAAGCTATAGCAACGATTTGCTTTTGTGGCCATTAACCTGCATACACGAAAATGCCATACGAGTAATATAAACTCCAACTCAGATCATGTATCGGTCCGTTTTGATTCCCTGAGTATAATGGTGCCCACGATTAGGTCCAATTTTGTCCCAAGCAAGAAGCCCCAATCTTGAAGCTCTAAAACCTAGCAATGGCGGATTCTAGATTCTGCGACAAAACTTCAATCCGACTACCCAGAAACACTCTAAACAATTGTATATGTCATAATAGGCAGGCAAAACATGTTAATAACGCACCAATACGCGAAAACAAAATCAATTTATACCGAGGCGAACCATGACTTCCATACTCGCGATTCTGAGTTCTTTGGCTGTGGGCGATGATTGGGATCGCTTCAGAGTGCATCGAGGATCCCTGTTTCGCGCTTAAAAGGGCCTGAATTGGTCTTGAAACCCGACTGCCATGGCACCCGAAATTCACCCTTTTTTCTTGAAGCTTTTGGTGGTTCTTGATGCGGCTGAACCCCCCCAAACCTTGTGAACACCTTCTGTACTTATAGTACAAAGTATTAGGTCATCAGAATTTAACTGAATCTTTTAAAATCCATGATTAGCATATTGATTGAAATCACCATGAAAACCTTTCCAAAATTAGCTCTAATTCCCCTCTTCATGATTTTACACGATTTGCAAGTTATCCTTAGGTCATCTTGGGCTTCCAATATGATAGCAATCCAAGCCTTTAAGCCATGCCCCATTCTTTCATATATTTTTTTTATTTAAGATTTAATTGAATAGTAATTCAAATAAATGTAAATAAAAGTCATAAAATATGAAAATAGGTTTAGAAATTTTATTCATGTTATGGATGTGTTGAATCATTTAAACTAATTGGAAGATCACAACTTAGATTTAAAACAAATTATTTCAATTTTATATGATTTATCCATATTTACATGAATTAAAATTCAAATAAATAAAAATAAATATTATAAAATAAAAATAGTTATTTTAAGAGTCATCATAAAGTCCATAAACAAGTTTGACATCCACATCTTAGGTCCATTGGTCAAGAGAAACAAAATCACTTAATTAGGGCTTTACGCATTTCTCCAAAATCGACCAACTTATAAACCTTGAGTTATTGGAGATGAAAAGAGGAGGGCAAATTTTGGGGTATGACAGCTGCCCCTGTTCAATCTTCTTGAACCTGAAGAGGTAGAAGATGATTGGACACTGAAATGCCCTGAAATTTGCTTGCGTAGGGAAAGAGTTCTGTGGGAGATGGGCTTATAGATGCCATCTATTTGCCTGGAAGGGTACTTGTCTAAACCGTATGCTTTTCAGACCTGGATCATTTGATTGTATCTGAGGAGAGAGGAAGTAATGTCTTACATAAGACTACCTGAAGAGGTTCCTGAATAGGGTATATCGAAAGTTGATGTGAAGAAGCTTAGGCTTTGAACGATGCTTAGGAAGAATGTCTTGGAGAAGACTAATTGAGGAGTTCTTTAAAAGAACTAAGCATGTCTTAGAAAAGAATGGATAAACATTTCAAAAGGCTACCTAGAAAGGCACGATATGTCTTAAATAAGACTCACCTAGAAAGGCTCCTAAAAAGATATGAAACATCATAAACAAGATTCACCTAGACAGGTTATGGTACGTCTTAAACAAGACTAACCTAGAAAGGTTCTCGGGAATGATACGACACGCCTTAAATAAGACTATAAGTTTAACTTGGATATGTCTCAAACAAGACTGACCTATAGAGGCTCCTGAAGAGGATAAGGAGGAATTGGATACATGTCTTTAAGAAGATTACCTAGAAAGGAATGATATGTCCTAAACAAGACTAACCTAGAACAGTTTTTGGAAATAGTGTGATATGTCTTACACAAGACTCACCTGGAAAGGCTCTTAGATAGGATACGGGACATCTTAAACAAGACTTACCTAGAGAGGTTCCTATAAAGGGAACGATACGTTTTAAACAAAACTACCTAGAAAGATTCCTATAAAGGGAATGATATGTTTTAAACAAAACTATCTAGAAAGATTCCTATAAAGGACATAAGACGTTTTAAACAAAACTACCTAGAAAGGTTCCTATAAAGGGAACGATATGTTTTAAACAAAACTACCTAGAAAGGTTCCTATAGAGGACATAAGACGTTTTAAACAAAACTACCTAGAAAGGTTCCTATAAAGGACATGAAACGTTTTAAACAAAACTACCTAGAAAGGTTCCTATAAAGTACATAAGATGTTTTAAACAAAACTACCTAGAAAGGTTCCTATAAAGGACATGAGACGTTTTAAACAAAACTACCTAGAAAGGTTCCTATAAAGGACATAAGACGTTTTAAACAAAACTACTTAGAAAGGTTCCTATAAAGGACATGAGACGTTTTAAACAAAACTACCTTGAAAAGTTCCTATAAAGGACATGAAACGTTTTAAACAAAACGACCTAGAGAGGTTCCTATAAAGGACATAAGACGTTTTAAAAAAAACTACCTAGAAAGGTTCCTATAAAGGACATGAAACGTTTTAAACAAAACTACCTAGAAAGGTTCATATAAAGAACATGGAGCGTCTTAGACAAGACTACCTAGAAAGGATAGGATACGTTTTACACAAGACTGCTTGGAAAGGTTAGGATAATTGTCTTGGACAAGACTACCTGGAGAGGTAAGAAATTCTTAGATTGCTTCTGGATTGCCTTTGAAGAAAGACTTGGAATGAGGTATTAGAATTGTATCTGTGCGCGTTGAGATTGAATCGTTGATACGATCGTATTTGCACTGTAATTGGATGATAACATCCTTTTGAATTATGGAGTGACCTGCAAAGGCAGCGTTAGTTGTATGCAATGTTATGATGCATGTGTCATGTAATGAGATTCTCAAAATAAATGAGAATTATGCATGTATGCCGATCCCACACTGCGGGACGTAAATAGTACAAGCGTGGGAAGATCAGTTACGCAACAATGCTCCTTGTGTTTGAATTCTTGAAAGATATGCTCCTAGTCAATAGGATTCTTGATTGTAAGTGTTGATTTGAATGTGAAGCAGATGCTTTTCAGAATGAGTCATGCATTTCAGTCGCATCCTGACGGACAATGATTTGCTGAGTACTCAGGATGAGGTGATGTCTTCTATAAGACTACCTGAAGAGGTCCTTGGAAAGAATGGGAAATTGTCTTAAACAAGACTGCGCTTTAAACAAAGCTTAAAGGGATATGTTTGTGCAGAGGGTCAAAATATTCCTATAGAGGATAGAGACTGTTTTTGTGGCGTTTTAAACAAAACTTAGGGAAAAAATCTTGAAGAGGATCATCCTAGAAGGGATGGTGATCTGTCTTAGAGAAGACTCTATACTTTAAACAAAGTTTGACAAGGTTCTTGGAAGCATAAGAGAAGTTTGAATATGTCTTAAAAGACTAACTGAAAAAAAAGTTAAGAGATGTCTTACAAAAGACTACCTAGAAAAGGTTCTTGGAAAGGAATATGTCTTAGAGAAGACTGTCTGAAAGGGTTTGAAAATAGAAAGGATAAGAAGGTGGGTCTTTTAAAAGACTGTCTGAAAAAGCTCCTAGAGAGGGTAAAAAGTATTCGAACATGTCTTAGAGAAGACTATATGGACAGATTGAGAAATATTCTATAACGGTTCCTGAAAGGATGTGAGAGTGTTATTGACCCCATCTGATAGTGAGTGACCTTTGCAACGTGCCCCCAGGTAATGGGCTTGCCCCACGGGCTATTCAGCGTCCTTGAGAGATTCTATGAATCTTGATCAGATTGCCCCATGTAAATGGTATAATGACGGGTTATGCCCCGTGTACACATTAGCCATCCCAGTCATGCGTAAGAGATGTTTCTTTTTTTTTGACAAGCTTTTAAAAGCTACTTCGTCAGTCAGTAGGATTTTTTTTTTAGCCATTAGCCATGCCCCATGCAACTTCTCCCTGATGTTTAAACATTTGAATCTACATAGGCAAGTGTACTTTATAACGAAATTCATAAGATGCGAATGCATATGTCTGTCTTGACAGTTTAAAAACATTTTTTTTGAGTAAAACGAAGTTTTTTTTTTTGTAAGAAAGTGATATCAACTCAAAAGTTATAGTAGACCTTAAGGAGTCGGGATACCTTTGGTAACAACATGCTTTCGAACTAACCATGCTTCAGTTAGGACTTTTAAGGGTTGTAACGTGACCTGGTTCACGGTTTAAAGAAACAAAAGATAGAGGCTCAAAGTTTATTTCTACCCATCCCAATCTTCGTGATGTTCTCCAGTCCTATGCTCAGTTAGCTATGCATTTAGTCTCCAAAAAGACTTTGGGAATATTGATATTTTGATGGTTTAAAAACCAAAGGTTTATCTGCAAAGGCAGTCATTCTCCTTTTTTGTAATATCTTCCTTTTGTCGAGGGTATGTAATGACCTCTTTTCGACTTTGTTATCCCTAACTTTTGCCTCAACTGTTTGTTTTAAAACTACAGTCAGCGGGATGCCCCAATTTTATCTAAGTCTCCTTAATAGGTTTTGACTTAGCAGGCCTTTGCATTGCTTTCTTTTTCTTTGCGGACATTGACTGCCGAACTTAATGATGACGGGGAACCATCGGTGATTATGCTCAAAGGAATAACTTGGAATAATTAAGTTAACTGAGCAACTACCCTACCCCAGGTTATGTATTAAGGGTTTTATTTTATATGAAGGAAAACTCCTACTTCTTTAGGCTCAAAGGGGTTGACAAGGGATTAACATCCTTATATCTCCGTTATTTAGGAATTGAAACAATGCCTGTACATCGTCAACACGGTCTGTTCGAAGGCATAATGTATGAATTTGTGGTATCGTTTTCGTCATTCTCCCTCTAAAGGTGTATGACTTTTAACGAGAGTTGAATATCACAAATGAGAAAACCGAGTAAAAACACAGTTTTAAATATAGTGAGAACACTAGGAGTAAATCAAGACAAACGTAAGCAATGCATTAATGATTATTGTAAAGTACACAGCATATGTCGTAAGACTAATGTTTAAACAAACAGAAAGAAATTGCAAATGGAAACAAAACTAATGATCTAAGAAAATCCTTCTTCTAGCCACCTATGGTATTAGACTTGCGAGGATCTTCGAACTCAATGAGCCCTTCTTCAATCAAATCTTGGATCTTATGCTTCAATGGCCCACAATCCTCTGTATCATGGCCAGGACTATCTGAATGATAAGCGCACCTAGCATGATGCTTGTACCCAGGAGCGGGGTTAGCTGGAGCTGAGTATGGAGGCAGCAGAGTTACCAGGTTCTGGCTGAGCAGACGTTGCAAAGCTTGAGACAATGGCATGTACAACGGAATGAATGATCGTTTTGGCTTGGACCTCCAGGTGCATTGGCCACCCTGTTGCTTTTGCTGATCCATTGATCTCTTCTGCTGAAATCTTGTTGGATAATATGGTCGGGATGTTAGGTTATCCTTCCCAATGGTCCCTTGTTCTGGAGATAGAAGAGGAATCTTCTCTTAATGTCATGAAAATGATGTGTATGCCATGCATGATATGTATGATATCCTTTTTTCTTTTTTTTTTTTGAATAAAATATGATGCAAGAATGCCCCTGATGTATGATGAATGGAAAAAGAAATAATAAAAATAAAAAAAAAATGATCAACACATATATATACATATAGCACATAATCACATAAGTTCATAAGTTCGACGTAGCGGCTCTCGGGAGCCAACCTTTTTATAGGGGGGTTCTAGAAGGTCTCATGGGGTCGTTCGTAACCTCCGAGACTTTTTGTCTCTTTGGATTTTAGAACAACTCATTTTATCCATGAGGTTCGAATTTTTGGGGTAGGTTCCCGGAGAGATCAGCCAAGTATCCAGTCCTGCCCTCAACAAAGTCAAGCCTCGTTTTGGACATTTCCGAATACTCAACCCACTCCGAGTGGAGTTATCAATGAGACTCGTAGGCGATTCATGCTCCACTATTGATCTCAAATTTAACTCCCACACTTAGGGTTTTAACATTACATAATGCCAGCAGTGTATATAAAAATATAACAATTAGGCAATTAAATATAAATATATTAACATAAACAATTAAATATAAACATATTATAAACAATTAAATATTTTTTAGACAAAAAACAAAAAAATAATTGCAAACCCTAAAAAAGGCGAATTAGCCAAACCCTAAAAAGTTGTCAAACCTAAACCCTGCCAAAACCTAAAACCTATAGGAGCATAGTATTCACCATTTAAGTTATCCCCAGCAGAGTCGCCAGCTGTAGCAACCTGCCCTAAAAATTAAGATTCTAGAGTCGCCACCTATTCTGAAGGGCGAATAGGAAACCCTACGCAGTATAAAGATAAGGGTAAGATACTATATTCAGGTCGAGGGAAGGTGTTAGGCACCCTCAACCCTTTCCTAAAGGCTAATATTTCAAAGATAAAGGTTTATGGCAAGGTTTATAGCTAAGGAATTGAATAGGGGAGAAATTGAGATTTTAGGGAGGGGGACTCGCCTTGGTTATCCAAGTGCCTACGTATCTCCTTATGGAGAATCAGAGTCAACGTAGTTCGGGCACAGGATTGTACGCCTTAGAATTGAATTGAATGTGGTTTGAAGTTGTTTTGAAATTGTTTTGAAATGCGAATGTTCGAAGGTATTTTGAATTACCTTATCGTAGTTGTGAACATTGCAATGTTTGAAGGGATGAAAATCCGTAGTATTGTGGTTTAGTGTTTAGATGTGTTTTGAGATTTGGGCGTACAACCCTGATTTGATTTAGCACTATTAACCGCAACGATCAATAGATTCAATCGCCATAGTTAACAGATTTGAAGTTGTATCGTTACCAATTTTAATCAATTGATTTGATTATTACTAATAACGAATTGAGATATTTTTAATAATTTTTAATAATTAGTTTGCATCGTTACCCCTCGTAATCGATTGATTCGATTAAAAAGAATAACGAATTAAAGTTAGAAAAAGGAGGGGAGTGCTAATCATCGTAACCAATAGCTTTGGTTAAAACCATTTAGCAGAATAAATTGTTATTTTAATTTATATTTAAGAAGTAAATAATTATTTGATTATTACCCACCGCGATCAATTGATTTAATCGAAGCGAATAATAAATTAAACCTTATTATTTTGGCTAGAAAACTAATGGGGATTGGACAAACCCTAATGTCTTGGTGACAATCTTCTAGGGTTTTTATGGTTTTATAATTAAAGATTTATTAAAATTAATTAAATCGAATAATCGATAAATTAATCGGGATAATAATCCTAAATAATTATTGACCTAACCCTATTATTTACGCTAATCCTAATTTTATAAATTAATTAAATTAAACATAACTAATTAATACTTGATTTAAATAATTAAACAATAAGATAGAAACTAATATAATAAAACCTGGTTACAATCTTGTATGTGCATCCCTAAGGGAATATGGTGTGCCTGCGCTCCTGGTGCATTAGATATGAACTTGCGCTGAATCCAAGGGTCGTTGATGAGGGTGCATGGTGACTATCCATGGAACGCGCGCACTGGATCTACAGGCAAATGAATACATACAAATGATAAAAATAAATGGTGGACCACAGGGATCGAACCTGGGTCCGTTAAGTGACCAATACACATGCCTTGCCACTGCTCCGCGCGCTTTAAGTTATCACACAAAGAGAACCATATGCTGATGAATGAGAGATAATATTTGAATTGGAGCAAACGCGCCAGCTTGTCCATCTTCTTCCTCGCGATACACAGAGCTATAGCAACGATTTGCTTTTGTGGCCATTAACCTGCATACACGAAAATGCCATACGAGTAATATAAACTCCAACTCAGATCATGTATCGGTCCGTTTTGATTCCCTGAGTATAATGGTGCCCACGATTAGGTCCAATTTTGTCCCAAGCAAGAAGCCCCAATCTTGAAGCTCTAAAACCTAGCAATGGCGGATTCTAGATTCTGCGACAAAACTTCAATCCGACTACCCAGAAACACTCTAAACAATTGTATATGTCATAATAGGCAGGCAAAACATGTTAATAACGCACCAATACGCGAAAACAAAATCAATTTATACCGAGGCAAACCATGACTTCCATACTCGCGATTCTGAGTTCTTTGGCTGTGGGCGATGATTGGGATCGCTTCAGAGTGCATCGAGGATCCCTGTTTCGCGCTTAAAAGGGCCTGAATTGGTCTTGAAACCCGACTGCCATGGCACCCGAAATTCACCCTTTTTTCTTGAAGCTTTTGGTGGTTCTTGATGCGGCTGAACCCCCCCAAACCTTGTGAACACCTTCTGTACTTATAGTACAAAGTATTAGGTCATCAGAATTTAACTGAATCTTTTAAAATCCATGATTAGCATATTGATTGAAATCACCATGAAAACCTTTCCAAAATTAGCTCTAATTCCCCTCTTCATGATTTTACACGATTTGCAAGTTATCCTTAGGTCATCTTGGGCTTCCAATATGATAGCAATCCAAGCCTTTAAGCCATGCCCCATTCTTTCATATATTTTTTTTATTTAAGATTTAATTGAATAGTAATTCAAATAAATGTAAATAAAAGTCATAAAATATGAAAATAGGTTTAGAAATTTTATTCATGTTATGGATGTGTTGAATCATTTAAACTAATTGGAAGATCACAACTTAGATTTAAAACAAATTATTTCAATTTTATATGATTTATCCATATTTACATGAATTAAAATTCAAATAAATAAAAATAAATATTATAAAATAAAAATAGTTATTTTAAGAGTCATCATAAAGTCCATAAACAAGTTTGACATTCACATCTTAGGTCCATTGGTCAAGAGAAACAAAATCACTTAATTAGGGCTTTACGCATTTCTCCAAAATCGACCAACTTATAAACCTTGAGTTATTGGAGATGAAAAGAGGAGGGCAAATTTTGGGGTATGACAAATGTATGTAGGATCTTTGTCTTGGTTTGCTTTTGAAGTATTCTCTCAGATTTTGCTCAAACATGTTTGTTGCACTAAATTTATATTTGTCCACATGTTCATATGGATTTGCGAATGAAGTATGAGTTTGGTATCACGGTTTTAAATCTGTGGTCATAACCACGGTTTTAAATCTGTGGTCATAACCAAACCGTGGTTATATCTTGAACCAAAACTGTATGCTAAACGTTAAATTGAAACCGTGGTTTTACCATATGGCCACAGTTCTGTAATCATGGCAAATATAAATCGTGGCCTTAATCAAACTACCTAAACCGTGGCCTATAAAAGCCACGGATGTCAAAAAAATGTGGTATATACCAAAAAATCGTGGACTATACTTTAGGCCACGGCCGCATATCCCACAGTTGGATTTTCGTGGCCAAACCATGGCCTCAGCGTTATGCCACGGTTATTTTACATATAGCCTCGGTTTCTTGGGCATGGCGGGAGACCTTTTTTTTTTGTAGTGATTATAAAATAAAATCGTAAAAATGTATTCACTTGAAATAAAATTAATTAATTAAGATTTTATAAAATTATAATATAAAAATGTAAAAATGTATCCACTTGATGGTCTATCATAAATTTTAAAATATTATATTCAAATTAACAATATAATATAAATTTAATTCATTTTGTAAAATATAAAACTAAATTAGAAAATTGAAATTAGTGTATTTTGTAAAATAATAAAAGCAAACGGAACAACAAGGATTGAATCTAAATAAAAATAAATTTTAAAAAAATATATAAAATAAATTATGTGCATTCAAAATATGAATCAAATTTTATAAAATTAAAAATCAAAATATATAAAAGTATTGAATTGTAAGAGTATAATGAAGTTTATTTTGTAAAGTTATAAAACTGAGATTAATGCAATCCATCTTTAAAGATGTAAAATTACAAAACCATTAAAACTGAGATTAATGCATAGTCAAACCCAAACATTTAGCAAATAATATATTATTAATAGTTATAATAGTATTTTAACCTATTTTTTTATTTTTAGGTTTTCAATTTTTTAGGTTTTGGGACTGTGCGCCTGTTTGCTATAACACCCGTAGTCGAAAAAGATCAGGAATGGTTGCACCGCATGTAACACCAAGTCACTATTTTACGTCGTTGGACCACATTTCTTACAGTTAAGCATGCTTAAGTTGGAGCAATAGGATGGGTGATGTTCGGCCCTGACCATATAACCTATTAATTCTATTTGTTTTCATTAAAGATAATCCAACGCATTCCACCCATATATATATATATATATATATATATATATATATATATATATTGATTTTATAACATTTATTTCATCATTCAATTATGAAAACTAAACAAACAATTGAAAGTAACTCTTTTGCTAGTTGCCTTAAGATTCTATATCAATTTTAATAAAATCTTAAGGCAACTAGCAAAATGTCTTAAAATTTTGAGAGTTTTATAGGTTTAAAAATAGAAAATTTAATTGTTTATATTTATATGTTAAAGTAGAAAATTTTAATGAGTTAAATATTGTGGAGCTCTGAAGTATTTTTCTTTTTTTGTTTAATAGTTTGTATGTACAGTTGTATATGTATCTGAAATAAAGGGAAATGTTTCTATTTTTGGATTATTACATTTTAAATTAAAATTAGAGTGAAGTCTCATTTTAGTCCCTCACAAAAACTGTAAAGCTCAGATTAGTCCTTGAAAAAAAAAAGTCACTACTAAATCCTTTACAAAATTTAACCGAGCCATGTTAGTCTATCTACTAATATTTTTTTTCAAACCGATTTTTTTTTACTTTTGAACCGCGACTGGACCATCAGTGAAGACCCATTTTAGTCCCTCACAAAAAAGGAAGAGTCCAAATTAGTCCCTGAAAAAAAAGTCACTATTTAATCCCTTACTAAATTTAACTGAGACATGTTAGTCCCTCTTTTAATTTTTTTTCAAACGATTTTTTTCGTATTTTTAAACTATGACTGGACTTGACAAAATAGACTTGCTTTAATTAAATACTTTGTTATCATCAAAACCTAAGTGATATGGTATAAACCAATTTTCTTCCAACATACCATGTGTATTATTTTCGCCACAAGTATTATTTACAAAAGCAAGAAATTATCCTAAATCACCTTAGTAACAAAACTAAACCTTCCTAAAAGATCATTAACATCTAAAGCAATAACAACACCTAATACACAAGAATACATAACAACAAAAACCATAGTCACCCATCCATAAGCCTGATAATAAACCAAATAAAAAAAAGAACACCGTGGTATCGCGATGATTTATCTACAATCCCTTCATAAATTATTTCAATTCAACAGTTGTAAAATAGAAGTCCAGTCACAATTTAAAAAAATTCGATTTGAAAAAAATACTAAAAGAGGGACTAACATGGCTTGATTAAATTTTGTAAGGGATTAAATATAGACCTTTTTTTTTCTCAGGGACTAATTTGACTCTTCCTTTTTTGTGAGAGACTAAAATGAATCTTTATTAGCAGTCCAGTCACGGTTCAAAAGTAAGAAAAAAATCGATTTTAAAAAAATGTTAGTTGAGGGACTAACATGACTCGGTTAAATTTTGTAAGGGATTTAATAGGGTCTTTTTTTCTCAGGGACTAATCTGACCTCTACCATTTTTGTGAGGGACTAAAATGAGACTTCACTCTTAAAATTATTGGTCTAATCTTTTTAAGGTATTTAATGTTATTTAAAAAGTATGAGCAAGTAATGATTTTCTTAACAAGTATAATAATACAGTTGAAGTAATAAAATAAAGATATTCTCCACGAAGATTAAAAATTTAAACAAGGTTGTTAATTGTACGAATTAAATGAAATACAGGGTGTTTTCATATTGGTTTTGGGGAGATAATTATGCAAATAAAATTGGATAGAATTTAAGATAATGAGAAATGATTATGCATTATTTGAACTGAGTTGACATGTAATTTTATGGCGAATTAACAATATCAATGTACCCAATTCTTTAGTGTACAACTCACTAATTAACCCTACAATTATCTAATTTTTTAGGCTGATTTGAAGTAAAACTAGACAATTTATGTGTGTTAATTCTCTAGCCACAACTTATAATTATCTATTCCTAGTTAATAACTAAGTTGAACAATTTCTTTATATCTGATCGGTAGACTTAAGGTCAATAATCCATACTCATCTAATTTCACTTTGCACGCTCACTAACACACAAAGAGCATTAAAAATAAAAGCAATAGAATAACAATTATAAAAAATAAAACTTTCAAATAACATCAAACAATCTTATGATCCAACAGAGTAAAATCAAGTTCATCTTCTAAGACCTAATCAAAAGAAATTTAGCTACTCGTAATTAAACAAAGAAATACCACGAGTTTAGATGAAGAGTACATGAAAATAAGGAAGAGTAATGTTTTCAATAGCTCTAAAACTCTCTAAAATCATGCTTGAGAACTCTTGGTCGTCACTTTCTCTCATCCAAATTTCAAAACCCTTCCAAAAAAGTCTATTTTTTTCTCCTTTTGAACAACTAAAATGTAGCCAAAAAGTAACCTATCATGCACATGATGCTCCATATAGTGTACACGATGCTCTGCCAACTCACCATCGTGCACACGATACCTTGTATCGTGCAAATGATGCCTTTTTCTTTGATCTCATCGTGTAATGTCGCCACATGATTCCCACACAAATTTGCTTAAAAAGGCTCATATTTTCCACAAACACGTGCCTTAGTGCGTATTTTATCAGACCAATAGACTAAGAAGAAACAAAGAAAATTATAGAAAGTGCAATTTTATACTCTCATAAAAAAGAAAAGTAAATAATGTAATTTTTGGTTCAAACCTTACTAGGTGAGATATCTAGAGATTGAGTACAATTCAGTTGGTTGTCCCTTTTCTTCATCAAATGTCAATATACAACAAGAACTTTTGTGATGATCAACACTTTTTGTTCATTATTTTCTGATGCTTTGTTTTCTTTTTGCTTTTTCATATTTTCACGGGTAAGATCGTAAATTATTAACTAAAAGAAACAACAACCACAAACGTGTTCATTCAGTAAAGCATAGAGAAGTAGTATAGAAAGTTGTCTCACTTAATCTTATTTGAAAAATATAAATAAGTATCTTTCATATTAAAAACTTCTCTCACTTAACCTTATCTGAAAAATGTCATTATGTAACCCCTCAACTTTTCTTCATTGTACATAAATTGAAGACTTAAGTTTCATTCTTAAAGAGATTTATTTATATTGAAGAAATTTGAAAAATCTACGACTTTAGTATTATCCGAGTCACTCCCAAATTTAAAAAATTAAACAATCTACTTTTTTACTTTTTATTTTTAAGAACTTCTTGTTTCTTTTCATTTACCTAAAAAGCCAAAAAAATATGTTAAACTACAAGTTAATTTTCTAATTATTTCGTTTGTTATTAATTAGTAATTTTAGTTAGTATTTAACTCAAAGTTTGTTGGAGTGGGTTTGTATTTAAGACTTATGATTATCATTATTATTCTTTAAATAAATGAATAATATTGAATTCCATAATGTTTCTGTGTGTTTCCGTTAAGAAGTTTGTGGTAGTTATGGAAATTGAATTTCACAACTTAACATGGTATCAAGAGTGAATGATGATTATGATACCGTATCCAAATCCTTTACCTCACGTTGTTTCTACATTAGCCAGTTGGATTTTATTTTTATCTCTTGAATATTGGATAAGACTTATACATTAGCATGCTGATTTTTGTATCTCTTCAATATTTGGTAAGACTTAAACCTGTCCTTTATCCTTATTATACTTTTTTCCCTCTCCCCTCGTTCCTCCCATTCTCTCTTACCCCACCAAAGAACCATAATACCTTTCTCCCTTCAACAATGGTGACTGTTGACGGTGCCGTTGAAGATAAAACCACCATACCTCCCACCACTCTATAATTTTCTTCCTCAATCCCCCAAACAAACTCCGACACTAAATTACCCCAAAATTTGAATTCTAATACCCAACTAAGTTATCAAATTTATATGTATTATCCATTCTTCATGCACCCTTCTGATAATATTGATCACACAAATGTTTCTTATTCTTTAACCAACAATAACTACTATTAGTTCTCTATTTTGTTGATTGACATTAATTTTAGTAAAACAGATATAGAACCAATATGTTAAATACGATGTTTTAACTTGCTAAGAAGAACAGGTTGAGCAAGAAGTCCTATTTTATGAAGAAACATGTTGAGATTAAATGTTTCATCATCTGGAGCAACATGTCGAACAAGATGTCCTATGCAGAGTCATTCGACATCGTGACTGTTTGGGTTGGGCTGTTGGATTAGTTCTAGATTTAACAAATGCAGAATATTCTAGGAATATTATGCAGTCCTATGTGGCACTGATTTTAAAGGTATGAAAGATTCAAGTCATAATCAAGAAGAATATTCACTTTCTAACTATGGAGATAAATTAAGAAGGTTATGATTGAAGATCTATTTTTATGGATAAGTTTTTGTAGATTTGTAGCAACTGATATGTTGTGATTTGAAGCCCAAATCCAGTTGGGAAAAATGTTATGAATATAAGCATTGTAATCTATGAATGGTACGAGCCGAAGATGTAAAAGTTTCTATTATTAAGGTTGAGTTTGTAAGCCATTCTCTAGGAGAGTTGGCATGTGTGAGCCTCTCGAATATCATGTTGATATGAGAGTGGTACTGATGTTATAGAGTTGTAATTCTCTATTATTGTTCTTGATCGAAGCTTTTAAGCAAGATCAAGTATTCTTGATTAAAAGATTCTTAATCAAGTAATTCTTGTAATTAAAGATTAAGGTAAGTGGCCGTCAATATCATTAACTGGGATTGTTATTGTGAGACATTATTGCGGTGATTGGAAGTGAGAGGGGTTTCTCATATCTAGAAGGTTTCTAGGTAGAAGTTGCATTGGGTAGGGATTAAGTGAGAAGTTGTAAACCAGAGGTTCTTTAGCTTCATATTAATACTACTAATAGTGGATTTTGTTAGAACAAGAATTGTTCTGATCAATAATCTTAGTTTTGATGATAACAATGTATATGAATTTTGCTCAAGATAATGTGGTACTCTAATCCTATGCAATTTCCTTTTCAGGAAATATATAAAGAGTATGCACAAATCAGCGCTAAGAAGCTTTGACTCAGAAGGTTCAGTATGCAACTTCAGCACATGGTCTGGCAAGACATCAGAAGATGGTCAAGCAGAATCAGAACATGGTCTATTAGAAGCATCAGAAGAACTTGAGTTCAGAAGCAGAAGCACTGAAGTCATGGAATCACGCTCAGAAGCATATCAAGATCAGAAGATCAGAAGATGCTCTGCACCAAGCTGTTTGTACTCTGATGATTTTTAACGTAGTATTTACAAAGAACAAATCAGAATCAAGTACTAGATGGCAGGCTACGCTGACTGACAAAAGGAACATTAGAAGCTATTAAAGGCAATGTCAGTAGTCACAGCAAAAGCAAGGCTCGAGGTAGTTGACAAAACAGTGAAACATTAAATGCAATGCTGTACGGAATACGCAAAGCATTAAATGCTCCCAACGGTCATCTTCTCAAACGTCTATAAATATGAAGTTCTGATGAGAAGCAAGGTTACGAATTTTGGACGCACTTTGAACGAATTCTGAACTATCTCTGATACTATCTTGCTGTTCACTTCAAAAGCTATCAAACTTCATCTTCAACCTCACTACATTACTGTTGTAATACTTTAGTGAGTCTAAGCTTAAATCTATAAGAGAAATATTACAGTTTGTGATTATCGCTTTTAAGAAGCAATTGTAATACTCTTAGAATTTGTTTACATTAAATTGTAAAGGACTAGAGTGATCGGGTTGTGATCAGTATACTCTAGAGAAGTCTTAGAAGGTCTCTAAGCAGTTGTTCCTAGAGTGATCGGGTTGTGATCAGTATACTCTAGAGAAGTCTTAGAAGGTCTCTAAGCAGTTGTTCCTAGAGTGATCAAGTTATGATCAGAAGACTCTAGAAGACTTAGAAGTTGTCTAAGTGGAAAACCATTGTAATCTCGTGTGATTAGTGGATTAAATCCTCAGTTGAGGTAAATCACCTTGTATAGGGTGGACTGGAGTAGTTTAGTTAACAACGAACCAGGATAAAAATACTTGTGCAAATTATTTTTATCTTACGATTTTTTGAAACTACACTTATTCAAACCCCCCCTTTCTAAGTGTTTTTCTATCCTTCAATTGGCATCAGAGCGCCGGTTCTAAGGTGCAAGCACTTAACCGTGTTTAGAAAAGATTCAGGAAGAGAAAAACATTAAGTCAAGATGGTTGAGACTCCACCACCTTCATCTACATCTACATCTGGCTCAGCTGAGCAATACAATGGTAATGGTAACAATGGTTACACTAGACCACCAATATTCGATGGTGAAAACTTTGAATATTGGAAAGATAAATTGGAAAGTTACTTTCTTGGTCTGGATGCTGATCTATGGGATCTTCTGTTGGATGGTTACAAACATCCTGTTAAAGCTACTGGTGTAAGGCTCACGAGAAGCGAAATGACTGATGATCAAAAGAAAGATTTCAAAAATCATCACAAATGCAGGACTGTTTTGCTGAATGCTATCTCTCATGCTGAGTATGAGAAGATATCTAACAGGGAAACGGCCCATGACATATATGAGTCCTTGAAAATGACTCATGAAGGAAATGCTCAAGTTAAGGAGACCAAAGCTCTTGCACTAATCCAGAAGTACGAAGCCTTCAAGATGGAGGATGATGAAGACATTGAGAAGATGTTTTCAATATTTCAAACTCTGACTGCTGGATTAAGAGTTCTGGACAAAGGCTACACCAAAGCTGATCATGTAAAGAAGATCATCAGAAGCTTGCCCAGAAGATGGGGCCCAATGGTAACTGCATTCAAGATTGCGAAGAATCTGAATGAAGTTTCTTTGGAAGAGCTGATCAGTGCCCTGAGGAGTCATGAGATTGAACTTGACGCAAATGAACCTCAGAAGAAAGGTAAGTCTGTTGCATTAAAATCTAATTTTAAAAAATGCACTAACGCTTTTCAGGCTGAAGAAGAAGATTCTGAAGAATCAGAATCAGAAGAAGAAGAAGATGAACTGTCCATGATTTCCAGAAGAGTCAATCAACTCTGGAAAAGCAAGCAAAGGAAGTTCAGGAGCTTCAAAAGCTCAAAGAAGCCTGAAAGAGGAGAATCTTCTGGAGGCAGAAGATATGACAAGAAAAAGGTTGTGTGCTATGAGTGCAATGAGCCAGGACACTTCAAAAGTGAGTGCCCAAAACTTCAGAAGGAAAATCCCAAGAAAAAATTTCATAAGAAGAAAGGTCTTATGGCAACATGGGATGATTCAGAATCAGAATCAGACTCTGAAGATGAGCAGGCAAATCTGGCACTAATGGCCACAATGGATGACGGATCAGAATCTACATCAGAATCAGATTCTGAAGAGGTATTTTCTGAACTATCTAGAGAAGAGTTAGTTTCCAGTCTAACAGAACTTCTGGAACTCAAGTCTCAGATTAGTATCAAATACAAGAAGCTGAAAAAGCTATTTGAATTTGAAACTAAGAAGCTTGAAGTGGAGAATTCTGAACTGAAGGAAAAAGTTTTAAATTTATCCAAAAATACTGGATCTCCTTCTGTCTCTGATAAATCTACTCCAAGTCTGAACAATATTCTGAAAGAATATGACTTAAGTTTCAGAAAGTTTTTATCTAGAAGTATTGGCAGAAGTCAACTTGCTTCTATGATATATGCTGTGTCAGGAAACAAAAGAGCTGGCACTGGTTATGAGGGTGAAATCCCATACAAGCTTGAATCTATGGATGATATGAAAATATCATACAAGCCTCTGTATAACCAATTTAAATTTGGCCACTCCCATGATATTAGGCACACATCACATGCTCAAAGCTTTCATATAACACACACCAAGAAGCATGTGACAAAACCTAAGAAATATCATGGAACTTAGAACATAAACTATCATTCTGTTCCTCCTATTTCATATAATGCTAAACCCAAGTTCAATCAGAACTTGAGGAAAACTAACAAGAAAGGACCCAAGAAGATGTGGGTACCTAAGGAAAAGATTATTCCTATTGCAGATATCCTTGGCTGCAAAGAAGGAAAAGCACAACATGTCATGGTACCTGGACTCTGGATGCTCGCGACACATGACAGGAAGAAAGTCTATGTTCCAAGACCTGGTGCTTAAATCTGCTGGAGAAGTGAAGTTTGGAGGAGATCGGAAGGGCAAAATTATTGGCTCAGGAACTATAAAGTCTGGTAACTCTCCTTCTATTTCTAATGTTCTTCTAGTAGATGGATTAGCTCATAACTTATTGTCCATAAGTCAATTAAGTGACAATGGTTATGACATAATCTTTAATCAAAAGTCTTGCAAGGCTGTAAGTCAGAAGGATGGCTCAATCCTATTTACAGGCAAGAGAAAGAACAACATTTATAAGACAGATCTTCAGGATCTTAAGAATCAGAAGGTGACTTGTCTTATGTCTGTTTTTGAAGAGCAATGGGTCTGGCACAGGAGATTAGGACATGCTAGTTTGAGAAATATTTCTCAGATTAACAAACTAAATCTTGTCAGAGGACTCCCTAATCTGAAATACAAATCAGATGCTCTTTGTGAAGCATGTCAGAAGGGCAAGTTCTCCAAACCTGCATTCAAGTCTAAGAATGTTGTCTCTTCCTCAAGGCCGTTAGAACTTTTGCACATTGATCTGTTTGGCCCAGTCAAAACAGCATCTGTCAAAGGGAAGAAATATGGATTAGTCATCGTTGATGATTATAGCCCTTGGACATGGGTAAAGTTCTTGAAACACAAGGATGAGTCTCATTCAGTGTTTTTGAATTCTGCACTCAGACCAAAACTGAGAAGGAGTGTAAAATCATAAAGGTCAGAAGTGATCATGGTGGTGAATTTGAAAACAAATTCTTTGAGGAGTTCTTCAAAGAAAATGGTATTGCCCATGATTTCTCTTGTCCTAGAACTCCACAGCAAAATGGAGTTGTGGAGCGAAAAAATAGGACTCTACAAGAAATGGCCAGAACCATGATCAACGATACCAATATGGCTAAGCACTTCTGGGCAGAAGCAATAAACACTGCATGTTATATTCAGAATAGAATCTCTATAAGACCTATTCTAAATAAGACTCCTTATGAATTGTGGAAGAACAGAAAGCCCAACATTTCATATTTTCATCCTTTTGGATGTGTTTGTTTTATTCTGAACACTAAAGATCATCTTGGTAAGTTTGATTCTAAGGCACAAAAGTGTTTCCTTCTTGGATATTCTGAACGCTCTAAAGGCTACAGAGTATACAATACTGAAACATTGATTGTAGAAGAATCAATCAATATCAGGTTTGATGATAAGCTTGGTCTTGAAAAGCCAAAGCAGTTTGAGAATTTTGCAGATTTTGATATTGATATCTCAGAAGTTGAAGAACCAAGAAGAAAAGTTTCAGAAGCTGAAAACCTAAGCATCAAAGAATCAGAAGATCAAGTTGCTGCATCTTTAGAGAATCTCAGGATTTCTGAAGAGCCAACAGTCAGAAGATCACCTAGACTTGCTTCAGCTCATTCAGAAGATGTGATCCTTGGGAAGAAAGATGATCCCATCAGAACAAGGGCATTCCTTAAGAACAATGCAGAATGTCAATTAGGTCTTGTTTCTTTGATCGAGCCAACTTCTGTTGATCAAGCTCTAGAAGATCCAGACTGGATAATTGCCATGCAAGAAGAACTCAATCAGTTTACAAGGAATGATGTATGGGACTTGGTTCCTAGACCAAAAGGATTTAACATCATTGGCACTAAGTGGGTATTCAGAAACAAGCTAAGCGAGAAGGGAGAAGTGGTAAGAAACAAAGCCAGACTGTTTGCTCAAGGTTATAGTCAGCAAGAAGGGATTGACTACACAGAAACCTTTGCACCAGTGGCCAGGTTAGAATCTATTCGTCTATTAATTTCTTTTGCCACTCAACACAACATCACTCTTTATCAGATGGATGTTAAGAGTGCCTTCTTAAATGGTTACATAGATGAAGAATTTTATGTCCATCAACCTCCTGGTTTTGAAGACTCCATGTCTCCAAATCATGTTTTTAAATTAAAGAAATCATTATACGGATTGAAACAAGCTCCTAGAGCTTGGTATGAATGTTTGAGTTCTTTCCTTCTGAAAAATGGTTTCACTAGAGGAAAAGTGGACACTACTCTCTTTTGTAAAACATTTAAAAAGGATATTTTAATTTGTCAAATATATGTTGATGATATTATCTTTGGAACATCTAATGCTACACTTGGAAAGGAGTTTGCTGAGTCTATGCAGGCTGAGTTTGAGATGAGCATGATGGGTGAACTCAAGTATTTCCTTGGGATTCAAATCAATCAAACATCAGAAGGAACCTATGTTCATCAAACAAAGTATGTGAAAGAACTTCTGAAGAAGTTTAATCTTTCTGAAAGCAAAGAAGCCAAAACTCCTATGCATCCAACATGTGTCCTAGGTAAGGATGAGGTAAGTAAGAAGGTAGATCAGAATTTGTACAGAGGTATGATTGGATCTCTTCTATACCTAACTGCTTCTAGACCTGACATTCTCTTCAGTGTTTGTTTGTGTGCTAGATTCCAATCAGATCCGAGAGAATCTCATTTAACTGCGGTTAAGAGAATTCTGAGGTATCTGAAAGGTACTACTAATGTTGGTTTAGTTTACAGAAGATCCAAAGATTACAACTTAGTAGGATTCTGTGATGCTGACTATGCTGGAGATAGAATAGAAAGGAAGAGCACTTCTGGAAGTTGTCAATTTCTTGGAAGTCATCTGATCTCATGGTACAGCAAGAAGCAAGCTACAATTGTCCTCTCAACAACAGAAGCAGAATATGTTGCTGCTGCTGGTTGTAGCACACAAATGCTCTGGATGAGAAGTCAGCTAGAAGATTATCAGATATATGAGAGTAACATTCCTATTTTCTGTGATAATACTTCTGCTATATGTTTATCTAAGAATCCTATTTTACATTCAAAAGCTAAACATATTGAGATTAAACATCATTTCATTAGGGACTATGTTCAGAAGGGTGTTATATCTTTAAACTTTGTGGATACAGACCATCAATGGGCTGATATCTTTACAAAACCCCTGGCTGAAGATAGGTTTAAATTCATTCTGAAGAATATCAGTTTGGATCTTTGCCCAGAATGAGAAGATGAGAAAATCTTATGTATGGCTATCTTCTGAAATAAGATTGGATTAATGTTTTATAAGAAGTTCTGATTTTAAATCAATTAGAAGTAGTGACTCGTTTATTACTAACGTTTCATTATCTAAGTTGATTCAGAATATCTTTTAAAGTAAAACAGCTGTATCTAGCTTTCCAGATGGTAACACGTGTCTACCCTATTTGGACAAAACATGCGTGCAGTTGAGGAGGCGCCTTTCCTAGGTAACTGTTCTATCACTTCATTTGTCATAATTTCTCTCTCCTCTTGTCACATAACATTAAATTCCATTCATCATTTCTTTTATTTTCTTTTTCGTTTTTATATCCGTCAAACGTTTCCCTTCCCTAGAACGTTTCCTTCCCCACATTCCCTCTATTTATTTCTCCATTTCTTTGCATTCTTCAATCAATCTTTGCGCTCTCTCTCTCTCTCTTTCTCTCACTTTTCTATGAATATCTTTTGCGTAAACCCTAGTTCATTCTTCATCGATCTAGCGTTCATCATGAATCCTTCGCCTAGTTCCCTTCATCAAAACTTTAAACCACTTGAAGAAACTAAGTCTCAAAAGTGGCTGATCTATTTGAATAGAACGGATGGAAGGGTTAATCGGTTACAGGATGAGAAACATATCTCGGGATGGCATTCCAAGTTTTTCTCAAGTCAGATCTCTTCTTTGATGCTGTTATCAACATTTGTCCAAAGGAAGAAGACTTTCTTGAGATATTGGATGAAGTTAGGTTCCATAAGGACATAACTTCTATGTTAAGGGAAAACCCATCTGAGAATACGCTCTCTCCTGGTGAAATGTTCTCAGTTCCTCCTTTGTATTCATTTACTTCTTTCTCTGGGAGCTGCTCAGGCATGCAGAGTTTCAAGATTTGATGACCAAGCAAGAGCAAGAACAACGCTGGGATTCATGATATACTGGCTTAGATTAGGACTAGGCTAGGGTTGTAGTCTTTGTGTCCTTGTAGTTTTCTTTGCTTGTTGCACTTGTGTATCAGCATACATCTTCTGTAACTCTGTTTGGTTAATCAATGAAAAGCTTATTCTGCATAACTCTTGTACTTCTGCTTGTTTTATCAATGATTATTTGTTTCTCTTTCCATTTGTCGAATGCTTACATCTGAATCTTTTACATTCTTTTTGATGTTATGACAAAAAGGGGAAGAAATAGTGATAAATGATTTGATTTATATTAGCAGTTGCCGGGAAGAAAGCCCCCACATTTCTAACAGAAGCTGCAAGCTTCATATGTTTCTAAGTTGTGTTGTTGCAGGAATTGAAGATTCAAGATCAATAAGCAACAAGATGAATCAAGTTCTTGGATTCTTGAAGCAAGCTGAGTGCTATGAAGCTTCAGAATCAGAAGCAAGAAGGAAGAATGTTCAGATATTCTGATGATAGAATATGTTCTGATACATTCTATATGGCTTATATGGCTCTGATACATATTATGTGTTCTGAAACATATTTTATGTTCTGATTCATTCATGCTGACTTTTGTCATTTAGTTTTGTTCTGTAACATTTCAGGATGTAGAGATGCTCTGATGATGCTCTGGTACATTCAATAATGTTCTGATACAATCTAGCATGGAATAATTCAAGAAGAAATTCAAGCTCTGAAGCTGTCCGCTGGAAACAGGAATCAGAAGCTGTGAATGTTCTGAGGATCAAAGAAATTCAAGTTCTGAAGCTGTCCGATGGAAGCAGGAATCAGAAGCTGTGAATGTTCTGAGGATCTAAAGAAATTCAATGTTCTGAAGCTGTCCGATGGAAGCAGGAATCAGAAGCTGTGAATGTTCCGAGGATCTAAAGAAATTCAATGTTCTGAAGCTGTCCTATGGAAGAAGAAATCAGAAGTCATGAATGTTCTGAAGATCAAGCACTGTGAACGTCTCTACTGAAATACTCAGGGAAGTCTTTTATTTATAAAATTCTTCTAGTATTAATTTCAGGGGGAGATTATTCATCTCAGGGGGAGATTGTTAATCTCAGGGGGAGACATATTCACATGCTTATGATTTAGCTGTGTAATTGTCTTTAGCCGTCTGTTATTCTGATCGCAAATTCATATCATTTATATATGTTTTTGTCATCATCAAAAAGGGGGAGATTGTTAGAACAAGAATTGTTCTGATCAATAATCTTAGTTTTGATGATAACAATGTATATGAATTTTGCTCAAGATAATGTGGTACTCTAATCCTATGCAATTTCCTTTTCAGGAAATATATAAAGAGTATGCACAAATCAGCGCTAAGAAGCTTTGACTCAGAAGGTTCAGTATGCAACTTCAGCACATGGTCTGGCAAGACATCAGAAGATGGTCAAGCAGAATCAGAACATGGTCTATTAGAAGCATCAGAAGAACTTGAGTTCAGAAGCAGAAGCACTGAAGTCATGGAATCACGCTCAGAAGCATATCAAGATCAGAAGATCAGAAGATGCTCTGCACCAAGCTGTTTGTACTCTGATGATTTTCAACGTAGTATTTACAAAGAACAAATCAGAATCAAGTACTAGATGGCAGGCTACGCTGACTGACAAAAGGAACGTTAGAAGCTATTAAAGGCAATGTCAGTAGTCACAGCAAAAGCAAGGCTCGAGGTAGTTGACAAAACAGTGAAACATTAAATGCAATGCTGTACGGAATACGCAAAGCATTAAATGCTCCCAACAGTCATCTTCTCAAACGCCTATAAATATGAAGTTGTGATGAGAAGCAAGGTTACGAATTTTGGGCGCACTTTGAACGAATTCTGAACTATCTCTGATACTATCTTGCTGTTCACTTCAAAAGCTATCAAACTTCATCTTCAACCTCACTACATTACTGTTGTAATACTTTAGTGAGTCTAAGCTTAAATCTGTAAGAGAAATATCACAGTTTGTGATTATCGCTTTTAAGAAGCAATTGTAATACTCTTAGAATTTGTTTACATTAAATTGTAAAGGACTAGAGTGATCGGGTTGTGATCAGTATACTCTAGAGAAGTCTTAGAAGGTCTCTAAGCAGTTGTTCCTAGAGTGATCGGGTTGTGATCAGTATACTCTAGAGAAGTCTTAGAAGGTCTCTAAGCAGTTGTTCCTAGAGTGATCAAGTTGTGATCAGAAAACTCTAGAAGACTTAGAAGTTGTCTAAGTGGAAAACCATTGTAATCTCGTGTGATTAGTGGATTAAATCCTCAGTTGAGGTAAATCACCTTGTATAGGGTGGACTGGAGTAGTTTAGTTAACAACGAACCAGGATAAAAATACTTGTGCAAATTATTTTTATCTTACGAGTTTTTGAAACTACACTTATTCAAACCCCCCCCCCTTTCTAAGTGTTTTTCTATCCTTCAGATTTCCTTCCTGGCTTGGTAGCCCCCAGAGTAGGTGTTGTTGTACACTGAACTGGGTTAACAATTCAACACGTTGTTTACGTTTTAGTATTGTTGATATATGTTTATTCCTTGAATATGTGTTGTATCATATCAAATGTCCCAACAAGTCATGGGACATCTGATGTCCGACATACCAGAATTTCAACTATCGTGATTGGTCTAGGTCCATCAAAGTCTCTCTCAAATTTAAAAGTAATTTGGGTTCATTGATGGAACCAAAATTCGTACCTCAGATAGAAATCAAACCACCATCGAATGTGATCGTTAAAATATCATAGTCATGACATATATTAGGAATTCAATCATCCCTAAAATCTCTAAGAGTATTCTTTGAATGGAATCACCATAAGAAATACTGCAAGAACTCAAAGATCAGTATTATTCCATTATGGGATCAAAATTGGTGTTGACCGGTGCTAGGGGCCCTGAAATCAGTGGTGCCTGTCGTGACGCAAAAAATTCATGAGCGTAACGAACGATCAAAATTCAACATAGTTGCCACCTAAGTTTATTTATTCAAAAAGAAAAGGGAAAAAGTCAATAAAACCCTTTAAAAAGCAAAATATGGTCATCGCAACTAAATTCGAGTTCGGAAGTCGGTTATGTGGGGGGAATGTATTAGCACCCCTCACATCTGTTACCCAACGAGAATCGTTTAGTTAGTTTTGTGATAGATTGTTAGCGTGTGTTATTTGCGATTCTTCTATTTATTGCGTGATATTTACAAAAGAGAGAAAATGGAAATTTTTAGGGTTTTTTTATTAATGTGCTTGATGAGACGTTGAATCTCGCTTCTACGTATCACCATGTGCGATGGGAAACTAAAAGCTACGTAGTTTTGGGTAGAAAATGTTTATATGTTGATCGATTTTAGCGAAAGGTATCTAGTCACATTCGAACGAAAAACAATGGTTGCTACCTAAAACATGGAGAAGTAAACATCTGTATTACATCTGAATCGACAACATAATCTGGATTCTCACATATTTATGTTCACATTGCATTTGAGAGGAAAATGTATTTATTACTCGCACATAGTAGGAATGAACCGTTGTTTGCATCATCTCATAATGGACGGAGTGTCTTTGGTTTATGAAAAGTTTTTCGTCGCGCTAAGGAAAAAAAGATAGGTTTGATGGGTTGATAATGATTATATATGGAAGACGAATGCTCAGTTGGAACAAAATGTGAATTTTGCGTCCGATTATTCGGGGTTTCAAAAGGATATGCATTCAATTGTCATTTTTCATCCATTTTGGATTTATGAAAATTATTTTTGCAAAATACAAGTAATTGGTTGGAACAAAGTGCACACTCATCGCCATTTGCTCAAGGTTTGAAAAGGATGTGCATCCAGTTGTCCTTTTTATTTTAAGTTTATTATAAAAAAGATTTTGAAGCGTTCGATAGGTTTGAAAAATGAACTTGAAGTTGATCAAGTGTTTGATTGACATTGTTTGAAATTGATTTTGAAAATGTTTGAATTGGTGATGAAATAGTTTTGATGTTTGATGAAGGTTAGTGAAATGTTTTAAAAACAGTTTAATGTTGATCAAGAATTTTTTGTTCTAAAAGATTGATTTTAATTAGTCACTTAAAGTATTTAATTAATTAATCTAAATTAACTAATAAAAAGAAAATAAAAAATAAAAATTAGACAAAAAATAATAGTGGTGTGTGGACATACAAAGTGTGGTAGAAAAAAAAGTGGGCTAGGCCCTAAGAAATAATAGAAATAAATAAAATGGACTAAAAAAAATAGGGGTGCAAGGGCAAAAAAAGGAACGCCTAATCTTCTTTTGAGGAGGAGAAAATGTGTGAGGAGTAGAAAAAAGGCTTAAGCCAACGTGCTGAGAAAAGCCCAAAGCAGAGAGTCAACAAACTAATGTTGACTCATCCTGGCACATGTGATCAGCGTACCAAAGGAGAGATCAACATGATTAAAAGGCCCAGATTAAAGGTACATAGTAGTGTAGTGAGGGCTCCTGTACAGGACCCCCTTAGTCAACAAGAGATTCAGACCAACGAAGGGCTCTATGGATGCCACAAGTCTGTCTGAGATAGACATTAGAGATGAACAAAGAGAATGGATCCATGATCCCTCTTCATTTCTCTGCCCCATTTCTCTCTCATCACTTCCTTCTCTCTTCGATCTCTTTCTTTTCATCAACACAAAAGCACTCCAATTTATTCATTTATCGAATCAAAACACAAATTACATGAATAAAACATAGAACAATAAAAAACATCCTTGAATTTTATTATATCCCAAACCAAGATTCCCCCAAAACTTACAAAAATCAACAACCTAGCGTAATTCTTTACCCTAAACTTGAATCTCTACTTAGAATCATAAAACACAAACATCAAAACACCCAATCAGAACTATAATGTCATGAACCCTAACCCTAAAGTATCCATTGATTTGGCCATTATATCATCATCAACAACAATTAATATGTGGCAACGGGAGATTAAGCATACATCAAAAACTAGCGAACATACAAAAAAAAGAAAAATCCCAAGGGGCCGAATCGTCGAATTCAACAAAGTTCAAGTATGGTCTTGTTTGTCTATTCTCCTTATTCTTTTTACTCTTTCTGATTCATTCCTCTTTTCTATCTTTGAACTTCTTCTTTCCGAATCTTCTATGTGGCAGCGATGTAAATGTTGGAAGGAGGTTAAGCTCAGAGTAGCTTGAGCTTCAATGTGAAGTTGAAGTTGTTCAATAAAAGAGATATGGTGTGGGTTATTTGAAGGGTTGTAGGGAATTATGGAAGGTTTCATAAGTCGTTGTTGCTTTTGTAACACCCATTTTCTAACCCCAAATATTCACATACATATTCACAGAGTAGTTAAATGCATAAGCAAAAGGACGTCACGTGTTGTTTCCATAGCGATGAAAACCCAAACAAATTATACAAACATGCACTGATCTCTTGATAACCCAATTTGAAACTTCATGCTTTCATACATTATGCATATCGCACACGGAATAATAAATCTCAAGTAATTTCAATGAATATATCTCATACTATATCCATCTACCAAATCATATAACATAATCAACTCATATATATATATATATATATATATATATATATATACATGTCATATGAATTCAACATTTGGCAACATAGCTATCAACACATTATATCCAAAAGTATCAAGTTAAACACCATAAGGATAACAATATCCGAACATACAGAAAACAAGAGTTCAAAACCCCCAATGTTACATGATCAGAGCATCTGACTCACTACGTAATCAAAATGATAAAACCGAAAGACTCATCGACTAAATCCTCGTGCAAGCACACTACTCTTCGGAACCTGCACGATGTCCCAATGAACATCATTCAAACAGAAGGGTGACAATTCACATCATAATGAACACATAATATATGTACAATGAACATAATATACACTCCCACAATCATTCATCACACTTCATAATTTGAACAAGTTTCACCAACATTGCACATAACACAAATACAATTTACCACACAAACAAACCACATCAACTCAAGTAGTCAATTATCAGAAAATGTGACTCAAAATGCAATTAATGCGACTCATGCATGTGGTACTGTTATACGGTGAACTGACTTTAAATATTTAAGCAAGCAATGTTGCGGTGAGTAAGAGTCGCCACCGACTTTTATTTTATCCAATTTAAAGAAAGGCTAAAAGAACAGAAAAAAACCTTTTTTGAAAGAGATTGAGTTCAGGGGGTAAGTTATACAAAGAGAAGGTTTAAAGCAACATTTGTATCCATGGTTATCCATGGGATCTTAATTGCTTAGCTCACTTTGTTTTCAAAAATGTTTGTAATGAATAGAAAAAGAGTTTGAATAAGGACTTTAGCTTGTAAAAAAGCGTAGCCTTTTTGAAGGTTTTTTGAAAGAGTAAAATTGAATTTAAACCAGAGCAAGCAATTAGGAGGTAATTACCCTAAAATTATAAAAAAAATGTTCTTTTAGCCTTTCAGGGATGGCCATACCATAGGAGGGTAGGAAGTCCTTTTTATTGGATTTAAAGGGTCATCGGAGTTATCGTTCGCCATAAGACTGACCCTACCATAAAGAGGGCAGGTAGTCTAAGGGAAGGATATAATAGTCATTAATCTTTTTAGGCATCATGCGAGGATACCTTAGCAATGGGGACAAATCATCATTACCGAGGCAACGTTGAGGGACAAACTTGATGACGAATAAATTGAGGGCAACATTTGCTTTAGGTATCCTCGGAATCGAGGGACTTGACTATTTTAAAGGCAACAATAATAAGGCAACAATAATAAGGCAACAAGGCAACAGTATAAGGCAACATGCAACAAGAGGGGTTACCCAAAAGTGTGTGTGTGTGGCACAATCAGGTGGTTTAATTCAGATAATTTATCTTATAATTAGTTATTCTAGGTTAACTTAAGGCTTGCGCTCCCTAAGAATACTAACCACGCAATTAATATAAATAAAATTAAAGGCAGAAAATAAAATCCTACGCTATTACAATAAACACCTGCGGGGAAGTGGAAACAAAAACAGACAAATAAAAATAAGGGCAAAAAGATAAGAGGCAAATTAATGCCAATGCCTCGAGCCTTCATCGAATTCTTGATCAACCCTGAAAAATTAAGAAGAGAAAGGTTAGTGCATTATGGTTCAACAAATCCTAATTGGCTGAAAATCTACAAACCCTATTCGAACAAAATAATTTTAATATTTTTAATAATCATTAAAGGTTAAAGAAAAATCGAGAGTTCGACTTAATATATCAATTAAATAATTATTGGATTAAATCCTAATTATTTAATTGATTAAAAGTATTTGTGAAAATAGAATTGAATTTTTAAATAAAAAAACAATTATTAATAGATTTGTAAAAAATCAAGTTTTCGATAAAAAATAAAAAATAAACGTTTATGAAATTATTATATAATTTTAAGTTTTAATAAGAGTGAAATAAATAAAAAAAACTATGATAAAAATAAAAGGGAATGTAAATAAATAAGGAGTTGTACAATTAAAAAAAAAAATACTTAGCTCTGATCTAGTGTGGCAGGTTTGTGGAGGAACATGGTACGCCTACACATCCACAGGCGTTGGATCTGGAATGATGAGGATCTGAAGGCAAAAGCGCTGAGGGAGCACGATAAACATGTACGTCTTAACGCACCGGATCATGTTTGGGATTTGAAAATCAACGCGCGCACAAACCCACCAATGAGAGAACGCCACGCCTTCGTCTTCAACCCTCATCCGTCGTTTTAGCTCTGTGACGACCTTTACCGACGGGTAAAATCTGTAGCCGTAGCCCCTGCACTTTACGAATACAGCCAAACCAACAAGAAAATAATTCGCGACCACACCATTGTGATCGTCCAAGCACCCTGAGTTCAAAAACACCATTAATTTCCCCTAATTTTGCTTTAAACGTAAAGCCCCAATTTAGAGCTTAAAACCCTAACAATGGCGCATCGCTTATTCACACACAGAAACATGATTAAAGCTCCAGAAACAGTTAATACATCATAACAAACATATATGTGCAATTAGATTTCAATATGGATGCATATATTAACGTAATTGAATCAAATTGAAACTGGACAAACCGTGACTCGTAGAGGCTTGCTCTTGATGCTTTAGGACTTGGGGATGATTGGGAATCGTTCATTAATGACCCAGGAACGTGTAGCAGTGCTTGAAATCCTTTGAAACCTCACCAATCCTTGAAACCGAATTTTATTTTTTATAAAAAAAAAACCTTGTTCTTGGTGTTCTTGGCTGCCAAAACCTTGTGAATTCTCCCCCTCCACATCTGATAATATTTTGTTTATATAATGGAAGGATTTAGGTCAACTAATTTGAACAAAATCCAATCAAATCCTTGATTTGCAATCTTGAAAATATGGTTCATGGAGGTTTCTAATTTTGCCAAATTTCACATCCAATCTTCACCAAACTCATTTGTACGAAATTAAATAAAAAATATACTAATTAATCAATTGAATTTGATTGGAAATCAAATCCAAATCAACTCTTTCCCATAATTCCTTGAATATTTGATTTTAATCACTTTTTAAATGAATAAAATTCTTATAAAATCAAATAAATTATATAATTTCTTGGCAATTGATTTTTGAATCTTGGATACCATGAGGATGAAGATTGGACCTTAAAATCATGGGCCTCTTTGCAAAGAAATCCATTTTGAATCCTTTTGTTTCACATTTTTCCCTTCAAAATTGTCCAACTTTGACAAGGCATATCTCCCTTAATTTTTAAGGTATGGAGGAGTTCTAGGACTTTTTGGAAACCTCAATATGTCCTATACAAGCCACTTTGGAAGCTTTTTTCCATTTGAGGATTTTATCTTGATGATATGGTCTTTGACAAAAAACTGCTTTTGGTTGACTTTCAAAAAGGACCTGTAATGTTTTGATCCATATCTCTCAAATGAAGCATTTTTAGACTTGGCATGTGAGAGACAATTTTGTAGGGAATTCAATTTCCTTCAAAATGATCTTTGGATGGGAAATTTCTGATGTTCCATGTGGAAATTATGACTGGTCAAAGTTCAGTTGACTTTAGGTCAAAAAACCCTAATTTAGAAACTTTAGGTTTTGTTGATTTCTGAACTTTCCTTGATGAATCATGATCAATCCTTGATCAAATGATGAATGATACTTCAAAATATTGATGTTGACCAAAAATTAGGAGTTTTGACTGTGATTTGACCATAGTTGACTTTTAGGTCAAATTGGTCGACTGTTGACCATTTGAACTGTTGACTGAGCAATCTTATGGATCAAAGCTTGAAACTTGGCATGAGGATCCTTTGAAGCATATGATAGGCCATGGAGTCCACTTGAGGCATCAGAAGTTGATTTCTCTTTGAGAAAAGAGAAAACCCTAGTTGGAGGCTTGTTGCTTAGGAGATAGGTAAGTGAGCCTAATCCTCAGTGCTTGAGAATTTGAAAGTCAGATGGATCAAAATATCTTGAAATATGATGGGCAAATTTTGGGGTATGACAGCTGCCCCTGTTCAATCTTCTTAAACCTGAGGATGTAGATTGGCATGTGTGCCTGTCGAAATTTGAAGGTGGAAGAGGATTGAACACTAGAATGCCCAAGAAATTTGCCCTTGCTGAGATAGGGACTTTTTGTAGGAGATGGGCTTAAAGATGCTATCCGGATGTGGACAAGATATTTGTCTGAAGCATATGCTTTTCAGACTGAGTTATATGCATTGATTGTATTTGAAGGAGAGATTCATTAAAATGAAGTAATGTCTTACAGAAGACTACCTGGAGAGGTTCTTGAAGAGGGTAGATCACTAGCCTAAAGAAGACTATGATTACTGATTTAAAGGGGATTAGGCTTTAAACAAAGCTCGGGAAGAAATGTCTTAGATAAGACTAACTAAAAAGCTCCCTAAAAGGCCAAGAGATGTCTTTAGAAAGGATTGGATAAATGTTTTAAGGGAGATTACCTAAAAAGGCTGAGATACGTCTTAAAAAAGACTCACCTAGAAAGGCTCTTAGAAAGGATATGATATGTCTTAAACAAGACTACCTAGAAAGGCTCCTACAAAGGATATGAATCATCTTAGAAAAGATTACCTAGAAAGGTTCCTAGAAAGGATGATAAACGTCTTAGAGAAGACTACCTAGAAGGGTTCCTAGAGAGGATGATAAACGTCTTAGAAAAGACTACCTAGAAAGGTTCCTAGAAAGGTTGTGATATGTCTTAAACAAGACTGACCTAGAAAGGCTCCTAGAAAGGATATAAAGTTCTTTGATTGTTGCTGAATCATCTTTGGAGAAAGACCCGGAATGGAGAATCAGAGTTGTATTTGTGCCTTGAATGAGCGTTAAGATTGAATCGTTGATGCGATCGTCTTTGTACCGTATCTGGACGATAATGTTCTTTTGATTGTGACATGATCTGAAAAGGCAGAATTAGTTTTATGCAATGTCATGATGCATGTATTATGTGATGAGGTTCTCGAAATAAACGAGAATGCTGAATGTTATGTATGTATTGTGAATGATGCAGGGATGGACTATATAGTCGAAGCATATTGATAACGCTTGTATAGCAACTGCTGATTGAGAAAATAAATCCCTGTATGTTGCTGGAGATAATGACAAGGGGATTGAGAATTACTGTCTTCTGTTCAAGGATATCCAGTTGGGGATTTTTGATCTTCGCTTGGGGATAAGAGTAACTTGAATGATCTGATCCTGATGTATCTTAGGGACAAAAGAGAAGAATAATCTTCTGATGTATTATCTGATCGAACTCATATGTGAGTGTCAACCTTTAATGAAGATAGCGAGTTTGAATAAAACCTATTGGAGAAGAAGATTATGTCAGATAACCGGCAGTATCGGATATGTAAACTCCGCTAGGGAACCAAGTCTCTATTGGGAAGAGATTATTTGAAGATAACTTCTTGAGGATTGCTATGTGGGGATATATTGTGAAAGCTGCTTTGTGGGAAAAATTCCCAGAGATTTCAACTTTCCATTGCCCCATGTATTTGAGTACTTTTTGTTGGAAAACACTTTTAACCACATATGGTTTTTCGCTTGCGGGCATATACCTGCCCCTGGAATCAGTAGCCTGATATGCTTGATACTTGAGTTTGGAATTAGAACTTCAAAGGAGAGACAGATATTGACATCATCTGATGCTAGTAGCTAAATAGCATTTGTTGAGATTTGTGACTGATGTGACATGCCCCCTAGTGATGGACTAACTTCTCTGGTTGTTCAGTGCCTCTAAGAGATTCTATGAATCGTGACCAGCTTTCCCCCAGTAGATGGGATAATAATATGTCATGCCCCTTGTATAAACAAGCTTTTAGCTGATCGAGTCATGCATACGAGGCGTCTCTGCAAATTTATTTGTCGGGAGGACTTTTAGTCATTAGTTATGCCCCATGCAGATTCTTCCTGGTGCCAAACATTTGAACTTATGTAGACGAAAATATCTTATAATGACACTCATAAAAATATAATGCATATGTCTGTCTTGAAGTTTAAAAACGGTTTTTAGTAAAACAAAAGATGTAAGAAAGCGATGTTTGTAAAAACATGGTATCAGCTCAATGTTTATGGTAAACCTTAAGGAGTCAGGATACCTTTGGTAACAGTACGCTTTCGAACTAACCATGCTTCAGTTAATACTTTCAAGGGTTGTAACGTGGCTTGGTTCACGGTTTAAGAAACAAAGGATAATGGCTCAAAGTTTATTTGTACCCATCCCAATCTTCGTGATGTTCTTCGATCTTATGCTCAGTTAACTTTGCATTTAAGTTCTAGCAGGTCTTGAAGTCGTAACATTGACATTTGATGATGGCTGAAGCACCGATAGTTTATTTGAAAAGGGAGTCATCCTTTTTTTGTAATTATTTTTCTTCTGTCGAGGATTTGTAGTGACCTCTTTTTTGACTTTATGATCCCTGACTTTTGCCTGAACTGTTTATTTTGAGATTACAGTCAGCGGGATGTCTCAATTTTCAATAAGTCTCCTTCATAGGTTTTGACTTAGCAGCTTTTTTCTTTTTGGTGGATATTTACTGCATGACTTATTGGTTGCGAGAACCCATCATTATTTGTGTAAACAACATATAGTATAATTAAATTAACTGAGTAACTACCCTGTCCCAGGTTATGATTAAAGGGTTTCAATTTGCACGTGAAAGAAAACTCCTACACCTTAGGCTCAAAGGGGTTGACGAGGGATTAACATCCTTATATCTCCACTGTTTAGGAATTGAAATAATGCCTGTACATCGTCAGCATAGTCTGTTCGAAAGCATATTGTATGAGGTTGCGGTATCATTTTCGTCATCCTCCCTTAAAAGGTTCACAGCTATAGCGAGAGTTAAATATCATAAAGAAAACCAAGTAAAAACAAAGTTTAATATAACAATAGAAGGAGAAATAAGTCAAAACAAACGTATGCAATGCATTAATGATTATGATAAAATAAATAGAGTCTGACATAAGACGAATGTTTAAACAAATAGGAAAGAAATTGCGAATGCGAGTAAATTAATGATCTAAATAGCCATCCTTTAGACTTTGTGTGGCTCCTCTGGTTGGCCAAATTCAATGATCCCTTCTTCAATCAAGTCTTGAATTTTGTGTTTCAATGGCCCACAATCTTCTGTATCATGACCAGGACTATTTGAATGGTAAGCACATCTTGCATGATGCTTGTACCCAGGGGTGGGATTAGCAGGAGCTGAGTATGGAGGCAGTAGAGTTATCAGACTCCGATTGAGCAAGTGTTGCAAAGCTTGAGCCAATGGCATGTGTAGTGGGGTAAATGACCTTTTGGGTTTGGATTTCCAAGTACGTTGGCCACCTTGTTGCTTACGTTGATCTTTCTGTTGTTGTTATGTTGGAGCCTGACTAGAGACCAGGACTGCCCCAATAGTGTTGGATTCATTCTTCCTATTGTATGTCTTTTTTACAGTACCAGAAGAAGTAGCCACCTGAATTTTTCCGCTTCGGATACCACTTTTAACACGTTCTCCAGTCAGTATGAGGTCGGTGAAACCAGACGAGGAGCTTCCAAGTAAATGGCTGTAGAAAGGACTAGTCAGTGTATTCATGAACATGTCAACTAACTCTCGGTCAGCCAGGGGAGGTTGGACTCTGCCAGCCAAGTCTTTCCATTTCTGAGCATATTTTTTGAAGCTTTCATTAGGTCCCATGGACATGCTTTGTAGTTGCGTGCGGGTTGGCACGAGATCAGCATTGTATTGGTATTTCTTGTAGAAAGCATCGGCCAAGTATTCCCATGTATGAATGTTGGTACCCTCTAGTTTATAGTACCACTCGAGTTGGGTTCCAAATAAGCTCTCTTGGAAAAAGTGGATCCACAGCTTCTTATCAGCGGTATGAGGCTGAATCTTCCTTACATAAGACTTCAAGTGCAGTTTCAGACAAGAGACCCCATCGTATTTAGCAAAGGTGGGAGTCTTGAACTTCGGAGGGATAACAACTCTAGAGATGAGTCCTAGTTCCTCAAAATCTAACCCAGGTACCTTCTAAATTTCCATGGCTTTCATACGTTCTTCCAGCAGCTTGTATTTGTCATCAGGATGTTTGTCCTCATAGTAGTAGTCCTCTTCTTCCTCAGAGGGCTTGACATAATAATGGTTGCTTTTCACATCAATTTTGACACTAGCATCGTCCTTTTGTTCATCGTCATCCTCTTCGGAAACCTTGACTTCTTCAGCTTTCTTGAGTGGTCCTCGGAATCTTCTTCCCATGTTAAGGACTCCCACGGATCTTCTAGTCTTTTTCTCTTTCTTGGTCAGAAGAGTTTTCAGCTCGTCTTTCCCCTTGGACAAGTTCAGAATCAAAGCTTGGAACTCAGCATTCTGAGCCTGAAGGTCTTTGATTGATTGCTCGAGATTCATGATACTGAAATAAACAGCGAGGAAGGATGAGAAACCCATCATAGGAAACCTGTTATGCGATGTTATGAATGCAAATGCAATGTTTTCAAGGATCTTTAGGAAATTTAGTTAGCAACGTCAGAAAATGATTTGGTCGCATCTTCGTTTGAAGAACTCTAATTCTTGGATGTTCTTCTATGGGAATCAAGCCCACCATATCCAGTGGGTCATAGCCTTTGATTCGGGATACTTCTGAATTTGAAGGTACATGGCTAGAGGAAAATAAATCCTCTTGCCCCCTGAGTCTCTGAATTAGAAGGTATTTGGCCAGAGGAAAATAAATCCTCTTGCCCTTTGATAGGAATTCGGTCCTTGATAAGAGCACCTGAAATTGTGCGCCCTAACTTCCTAAGATCCTTGAAAGGGTTAGTTAACCATGCTATGTTATGATGTCATGATGTTATGCGAATGCAATGCATCAGGCAAAGCGTAAGATAGTAAGGACGAGTGAGTCCCATAAGAAAAACCTGCAAGAAAACCAAAGGGTTAGTAGAAAACACAAACAAGTCACACAAGTGTCCTTAGGTTTAGAGGCTTGCATGAAGTTTGTAGGTAAGTACCCTTCCCACTGAAGTTAAGTTGGTTCAACATGTCCTATATAAAGATCGGGTTCTAGGGAGCTCATATCATTGACCTTTCTTAAAGGCACTTATTTCAGTTCAGTAATCGAATCACCGACCGAAAATATCCTGAAAGTCCAGTCCATATGAGTGTAGCTTTGAGTATCAACCAACTTCAGTCGGAACCAAAGCCAGCCATCTCACTACTTTCTAATAGGCCAAAGTCAAGTTCAACTAGGGTTCTAGGGGCAAATTAGTGCTTAATGACACCACGCAGCAGCCAAGTGTTTCCTCAAGTTGGATCCAAAGGAACACCAGGACAAACCAATGTGTCACACTAACGATGGCCACCATATTAACCACATCAGGATACGCTGTGCAGTCTCCTCTGTCTCATGCCATTTACCTAAGGTATTCAGAATCGGGTTAGGATCTTTCACACAAGTAAACCCAAACAGGCCCACAAATATAAAACAAGCAATACAAACATTTAAAGTGAATCCTAAACTTTAAGGTGTCGCACGCTCGCGAAAAATGAACAGAGTCGCCACCAATATATTTATCCCATAAGGGAAAGGAATATCAGGAAACCTAACAAAGGAAGGACAAGGGTCTTGCGACCAGAGAATCTAGGTACGGGAGTCGGTTACGCAAGGGGAAGGTATTAGCACCCCTCGCGCCCATCGTACTCGATGGTATCCACCTATGTTTGTTTCTATCTAAAGGGTGTATAACTATGTCTATGTCTAAATGCGAAATGAATGCAAAATGTAGGGAAAATAAAGAATTGTACTCGCACGGGCCCTACCCCGCTGCCTACGTATCCTTTTCAGGAATCAGAGTTACCGTAGCTCGGCTCACGATTTTCTGTTTGTTTTTGTGTTTTTTTAGTTGGGCGGAGTCAACGTTCGCACTCTTGCCTAAGGGAAGACCTACGATGCGTATGAGTGGAAATGACATTGCCCTTAGGTGCCAACAAGGCAAAAGAAAAAGAAAAGATTGGTTTGTGTCTTTTAGGGTAATTCCATGATGACGAGAACCCACTACAAGGTCTCGCATCACTTCCTTACTTTTGTTTTAAGTCTGAACATTCATTAGGTTTTTTGAAGTGTTTTTGGTTGATGTTTTTTTATGGGGATTTTAATTTGTGACTTAGATCATACCAAAAGAGTCTTTTGTTTGTTTTTGAATATTTAGAGAACGCACATCGAGGCCTACGCCACAATCGTTTCTCTAAATAACGGTTAAGAAATACATCGAGGCTTTACACCTCAATCATTTCTTCTCCGCTAAGTAAAAGAGATACAAAAAAGTTTTTTTATGAATATTTAGAGAATGCACATCGAGGCCTACGCCACAATCGTTTCTCTAAATAACGGTTAAGAAGTACACCGAGGCTTCACACCTCAATCATTTCTTCTCCGCTAAGTAGGAAAGAACATACATCGAGGCCTACGCCTCAATCATTTCTTTCCTATCATGAACTAAAGCAACGGTATGATCTTCATCGATTTTTATTAAGTATTTTAAAAGTTGGAAAGGAAAAGAATGCAAGGAGGGAACTATTTCTAAATTCTAATCTAAGTTGTCTATACAAGTCTAAATCCTAATGTTAACATGGGATGGATCCTAAAAGAAGCACACAAGTGGTATTAACGAGGTAGGCCAAAAATAAGGCCAAAATCTAAGCAACAAAGTCACACAACAATTATACAAAAACTAGCATGGAAATGGTTACAAAAACAATTCAAGCATTAGTACAAAGTGAAATTAAAAAACTACTACTTTTTATGACTTTTTTATGAAGGAGAATTCAATCAATTAAATGTCAAAGCTAACCTAAAAGTCTACTATTTTTATTAGCTTTTTTAATGAAGGAGAAATGAACTTCTAAATCAAGTAAAAAGAGGCTAAAACCATAAGCCTAAAATTAATTTTCTATGTCAAAAATTGGACTAAAGTCTAAAACTAATAGGAGAAGAATAGCATTTTTATTGCCTAAGAGAAATAGGAAAAATCTAATAAAACCTAAATTCTAGTAATTAAGAAAAGAAACAGGGGGGTGCAATGTTGAAAATAGTGGTGCAGTTCAGAGTAAAGCTAGCGCAGGCCCATAGGAGGAAGGCCCAACAGATTTTTTTGTTATCCAGAAAAACACAAGTGGTGCGCTGGGTTACAGGGGGTGAGATTAGCAGTATCGGGTATGAAGGCCCATGGTTGTTTTTGTTACAGATATTTTTGTATGCAAAAGTGGTGACGGGCCTAGAGGAGATATGAATTGTTTGACCCAGATATATTGCATTTTGATCCATTTCCAAGCATTCTTTCAGAAAAACTAATAAAAAAATGAATTAAAAATAAAGAAAACAGATAATTGAAAGGGGAATAGGGTTACTCTGTGTGTGACTGTTAGACTTCTCCTTCTCTCAAATGTGCTCACGGCGGCGATGAACTTTCCGAGCTTCTTCTCCAATCGATACACGTTGTTTATCTCAGAGCCGCCTCTCTCGATCTCCCTCGATTTCTTTCGGCTCAAACTCTCCCCAAACTCTCTTTGATTCAGATTCTTTCCTCATCTCTCTTCTCTTCTCAGATTTTCATCTTCAACCTTCTCTTCTTCGTTCACGAATCGTAATCAACACTAACATCAACAGGTGTTGATGAACACGATGTGGAGGCGTGCGAGGAATTTGGGACGATTAAACTCAGAAGCGTTGCGACGTTGCCGTTGATGGTGAAGACCTTTGCGTTGCGTGATGATGAACGGTGATTGAGATACGAAGTTAACGATGATTGAAGAAGATGAAGCAGAGGTTTGAATATTTTTCCGGTGATTTCATGGTGATCCCGAAGAGAGAGTTTGTTGCCTTCCGTTTACGATTGAATGAATAGAGGTGAATTTTCTTTTCTTCTTACTATGCGATTTTTGCTTTCTTGTTATCTATTTCTTCTTCTGCCAATTTGAAGCTGATCTTCGTTACATTGATGAAGGAAGTGCAATGGTAGAGATTGGAGAGCTTGTCGCTGAGCTTGAAGAAGTTGATTGAAAGTTCTGTGATTGAAGGTTGATAGAGAGTTGAAGTAGGTTGTGACGATGATGGAGATAAAGAGATGAAGAAGATTTAGGTTGAAGATTGTGAAGGAGTTCTTAGCGAGAATTGAAGGTGAATTTGTGTGGAAACAGAAAATGGTGGAGTGAAGAATGATGGAGAAAGTGGTGGAGATTCTGAATGTGAAGATTAGAGATGAAAGTGAGGTGTGAAAAGTGAAGATTGATGTTGAGGTTGTGGAAGAGGAAGCATGTGATTGAAGAAGATGATGAAGATGAGAGAAGATTGAAGGTGGGAGAAGATTGATGAAAAATGGTGTAGTGAAGGTTATGATGAATGAAGAATCCAGGAATGGTTGAAGTGTGTAGGAAGAAAATGGTGGAGCCAGATCTGTTTTATAGCCTTTGAAGATGAAGAGAAGCTCAGGTTCTGAGGTGAGTTGTTACTGATTTCTCTTTTGAATTTTCTGTTACAATCTGTTGAAGGTTTGTTATCTGGAGTCTATGATTCAGTTAGTTATTTACAGTTAGTTGGTTAGTTATGTAACTGTCAGATTCTGTTATGAATAGAGGTTAGGGATTGGTTAACTCTGTTTTTTTTTTTTTACAGTTAGAAAGTTTATGAGTTTGAATTCTGTTATAGGTGGTTAGTTATAGTGTTAGTAGGTACTAAATGTTAGTTACAAATCTGTTAGTTAGTTAGGGTTTAAGAGTTAGTTAGGATGGAGCTTTAGTATAGCAGTATTGTCACGGGGCTGAACTGAAATTGTACTTGGGGATAATGCTTGAACCTGAATGTGTGTATATTGGATGAATTTGTGTCCGATGCACTGACTGATGTTGCTGACTGAATTATGCAGGCACAGTGTTGAATGTGTAAAGTTACATAACTGATTTTCTTCATACATTTTTCAGGTTTGAATTGATATGAAATGAGACTGTTTGGTTTAGTTTGTGGAACTGTTTTGAATGAAAATAGTTATGGGATATGGTTTGAAATGTGAACCGAATCTGATCCATTAACAAATGTGCAGGGCTGTAGCTTTCTTGGTGATGACGGTTGCTCGGAGTTTTTGGAAGCCTTGGTGTTATGAAGCAACTTCTGATGGTGACGACACGAAGAGGGGCTGACTTGAAGATGTTGAGGAGATGTGATGATATTGTTGGATGTATGGATCACAGTTAGTTCTTTTTCTAATTATCTGTTGGTAAGTCTGAGCTGCAAGTAGAAAACCTGAGTTGTACCTGAATGTGATTGTCAAGCCATGAATATGCCTTTTTCATTATTGTTGCAGGGACTGATTCTGATGTTTTTATGTGGACTTTCTACTTTGTATGGATTGATTTGAATTAATGTTACAAGCTGGTAGTAGGTTAGAGTTCAGCCCCTGTTAGTGTAAGGTTCTGATTTGAATCATTTTTGTGTATATATGCAGGTAGATAGCAGCAAGTTCTCTTGGGGTGTATCTTCATGACAACTTAACAACTTGATGTTGGTGTACAAACGAAAGCGGAAGTGGCGGACTCTAGGAAAACAAGTTCGAGGAGGGATGTTTAGTTAGAAGTCCAAAGGTGAACAGTTCATGGTTTGGTCAACAGGGTCAATGGTCAACAGTTGACTAAAAGTCAACAGTTGACCCAAAAGTCAACTCGTGTAAAAATGTATATTTTTTTGTAACTTTCTTTGAGGGAATATTGTAATGGACACTTGGCAAGGGAATAAGGGATGTAATGGAATTCGAATGGGTTGACATTTCATATGAATGTTGACTTTCAAATATTTTACTCTTTGTATTTGTAACTTGTGGTTGAATGATAAGCTTTGTTTGGCGCAAACCACTTTTGAAGATGACCTTGTTTGAAGATGAACTTTGAATGATGATGACAATTTGAATATACTTGAACTTTGAACTTTGGATGAACCTTTAATGTTCAAACACTAATTGACTCATGTTATCAGGAATGAGTATGTTTGAGAACTCTTTGAGAATGAATGCAGAACTTAGGGAAAAAGTATGACCAAAATAGCCTTAACATGAACCCTGATTGCATCCTCAATTGATGACCATGATTAAGCTTCAGCAATGAATTACAAACCCTGATCCTCTGAGGTTCGTGAGCACCCTCGTCTAAGGAAATAAACCTTAGGTCAAGAACCCTACGTAGATAAGAATCATCTGATAAAATGCACTTCCAAGAGACCTCAGCCAGTCATAACCCTCTGAATAAGTATCAAACACCTCTTTCTTTTCTTGATAAATAAGCCTTTATGCCAAGACTTCTGTGAGACCCCAATCTATCTATGGTCCTTGATCCCATGCTTTTTTTTTTGATGTTCTATTTAATGAATGAATGCAAAGTTATGTTAATGTCCTAATGGAGGTATGCATGTGATTCAAAAGCTATAAGCCAGATAAAAGTAAAGGGGTGGGACAAATTTGGGGTATGACAGCTGCCCCTATTTAATCGTCTTATACCTGAGGGTGAGATAGGCGCTAGCCTTTCGAACATTCGAGGTAGAAGATGATTAAATATCTAAGTACCAGAAATTTGTCCTAAAGAGAAGATGGTGTGATTGTTACTCTTATTATTGTTTTGATGTCTGCTGGGGAAAGAGAAATTTTTGTTTTTTTTGATGGGAAAGTTTATGGTAAGGGGTTGAAATGGGGTAGCTTGTAACGTAGCCAAGGCGCCAATACAAGGTTCTCAATGGAAATGATTGTTGTATGAAACTGTGGTTGGAAAATACGGGTTTGATGGAAAGGTAGGACCCACGATCCACAAGAATGAAAAGATGAGGACAAGGTCAACGGACCTACGATCCACAAGAATGCAAAGGATGAGGATAAGGTCAACGGACCTACGATCCACAAGAATGAAAAGATGAGGATAAGGTCAACGGACCTACGATCCACAAGAATGAAAAGATGAGGATAAGGTCAACAGACCTACGATCCACAAGAATGCAAAGGATGAGGATAAGGCCAACGGACCTACGATCCACAAGAATGAAAAGATGAGGATAAGGTCAACGGACCTACGATCCACAAGAATGCAAAGGATGAGGATAAGGCCAACGGACCTACGATCCACAAGAATGAAAAGATGAGGATAAGGTCAACGGACCTACGATCCACAAGAATGCAAAGGATGAGGATAAGGCCAACGGACCTACGATCCACAAGAATGAAAAGATGAGGATAAGGTCAACGGACCTACGATCCACAAGAATGAAAAGATGAGGATAAGGTCAACAGACCTACGATCCACAAGAATGCAAAGGATGAGGATAAGGCCAACGGACCTACGATCCACAAGAATGAAAAGATGAGGATAAGGTCAACGGACCTACGATCCACAAGAATGAAAAGATGAGGATAAGGTCAACGGACCTACGATCCACAAGAATGAAAAGATGAGGATAAGGTCAACAGACCTACGATCCACAAGAATGCAAAGGATGAGGATAAGGCCAACGGACCTACGATCCACAAGAATGAAAAGATGAGGATAAGGTCAACGGACCTACGATCCACAAGAATGCAAAGGATGAGGATAAGGCCAACGGACCTACGATCCACAAGAATGAAAAGATGAGGATAAGGTCAACGGACCTACGATCCACAAGAATGAAAAGATGAGGATAAGGTCAACGGACCTACGATCCTCAAGAATGCAAAGGATGAGGATAAGGCCAACGGACCTACGATCCACAAGAATGAAAAGATGAGGATAAGGTCAACGGACCTACGATCCACAAGAATGAAAAGATGAGGATAAGGTCAACAGACCTACGATCCACAAGAATGCAAAGGATGAGGATAAGGCCAACGGACCTACGATCCACAAGAATGAAAAGATGAGGATAAGGTCAACGGACCTACGATCCACAAGAATGAAAAGATGAGGATAAGGTCAACGGACCTACGATCCACAAGAATGAAAAGATGAGGATAAGGTCAACAGACCTACGATCCACAAGAATGCAAAGGATGAGGATAAGGCCAACGGACCTACGATCCACAAGAATGAAAAGATGAGGATAAGGTCAACGGACCTACGATCCACAAGAATGCAAAGGATGAGGATAAGGCCAACGGACCTACGATCCACAAGAATGAAAAGATGAGGATAAGGTCAACGGACCTACGATCCATAAGAATGAAAAGATGAGGATAAGGTCAACGGACCTACGATCCTCAAGAATGCAAAGGATGAGGATAAGGCCAACGGACCTACGATCCACAAGAATGAAAAGATGAGGATAAGGTCAACGGACCTACGATCCACAAGAATGAAAAGATGAGGATAAGGTCAACGGACCTACGATCCACAAGAAAATTATTGAAAGCACATAGACTAGGGATTGGGGATTGGTAAAACCAAGTATCGGCACCGTGGATGGAGGAGATTTGTAATGTGGTAGCAGATATCAGTCAGAGTTTGTAAGGACATTTTTCTGTGGAGAAGTATCATTGTCTTGATTGAGGGATGATTTGTAATATCTGGCTTATGCTTTGTATGCATGTTTGAATTTTTCTATGGCGTAATGATCCGCTTTGACGGATATACTACGCTTTTGAGGATGCAATGTTATATGCAATGAACACTATATGCAGAGTGCCAAATAAAGGCATTAGTGAGGTAAACACCAGGGAGAATCCCCTTAGTGTTAAGGACCATGTGGAGGTGCCAATAGATATTGGACTTTGATTTGTAAGATACACTTTTCTTTGACTTGAAGAATGATTTCGGACTTCTCACCATGTGCCACTGCTTGGAGGATTTTCAGCTTAAGGAGATTCCCTTGATTCACCATGTTAGGGGATGAGAAATCCAGATAAGGAGCCTTGATTAGGGAAGTAGGACAACTCCTAGGAGAAATAAACTCCTATGCTTGAGGAATGGAACAAACTCTTGGGAGAAATAAACTCCATGCTTGGGGAGAGACCAATATTCTAGGAGAAATAAACTTCTATGGTCATGGAGCGACAAAAAACTCAGAATCGTGCCCCGAGCTTCGCGACTTATGGAGGAATTTGCCCTAATGGATCTTTGGAGAGATTTGTCAAATCTCGACGTGACTGCCCCATATTGACTGAACTTGAGGGGTTCCACGACGTGATTGCCCCAGATTGACTGAAATTGAGAGAGAATCCTCGACTTGATTGCCCCAGATTGACTGAAATTGAGAGAGAATCCTCGACTTGATTGCCCCAGATTGGAGGAAGCTTGAAGATATTTATTGACGTGATTGCCCTAGATTGCACATTTGAGAGGTCAAACCTCGATTCAATTGCCCCTGATTAGGTACGTCTTACTAGAATCCTCAAGCTTTCTTTGTTTTGAAGTCAAACAGACATGGAAACAACTTTACCACGCTCAACGGAGTCTTCAAACTCTTCCCTTCAAGGTAATCAGGGAAAGCATTAACTGTTCATGCCCAACGGAGTTCTTTGGATGACTTGCCCCTTGATGGTCAACATTTGAGATGATTAGCTTTTCCTCCTCGGAGTTCTCAAGTCTCTTGTACTTTGACATGGTCGAGTTACTTACTGATTCTCATCATGGTAATTTCCTTGATGTTAAGCACATATTTGTATGCAAAGGAATGTTAATTCTAAGAATGATAATTCTAATGCAAAGCCTATGTTAGTCTTGAAGTTGTAAAAACTTTTTATGAAATGAGGTTGCGACCTCTTGTGACCGAATCACTAGTTGACACAACCTCGATTTTTGCATATGGAAGATAAAGCAAACGTACGATACCAACATGGACATGAGTCTCGCTTCATTGGGAGTCAGTTAAACGCTATCTCATCGGAGTGTGCTTTCAAAATAAACCTACTTCAATTAGGACTTTTGAGGGTTGTAACTTGGCCAGGTTCACGGTTTTCAGAAAACAAAGGATTTTAGGCTCAAAATTATTTGGTACCCACCCCCTTCGTGATGTTCTCCATTCCTAGGTTCAATTAACTCGACATGAGTGTTCATTCCTCGCAAGGAATTTGGGATGGTTAAGGAATCAATGAGGTTTTTTGGACATGGCAGTCACTTCATCTTGCATTTTTGGTGTCTGATCACACGACTTTGTTCTTTTGAGAAGGATTTTTATTTCGTAATCCTCATTTTTAGCTTATGCTTTCCCTAACTTTTGCCTGGACTAATTCTTTTGAATTTTATTTTGGAGTCCAGCGGGATGCCCTAACTTTTGCCTAAGTCACTTATTTTCATGTTGTTGACTTAGCGGGCTTTTTTTTTTTAATTCTTTTTGGAACAAGTCGTGTGATCTTGCGTTTCTCTCGATTTGTTTGAAAGATTGTGACCGCCTCATTCTTTTGATTGATGAGGGATAACCATTGTGGCATCGTCATCTTTTGACCTCTTGATGGAATAAGGATAACCATTGCGGTTTTGACATTCCTCAACCTTTTGAAGGATAACCATTGATGTATCTTTAGATGCATACCCTTTTGGTGAGTTTTGAAAGCTCGATCAAGTTAAATGAACACTACCCTGCCCCAGGGTTAAAATAAGGGTTTTTTTTTTTTTATGATTAGAAAAAGAGACTCCTACTTCAAGGCTCAAAGGGGTTGACGAGGGTCTATCTCCCTTATATCTCCAGTGTTTGGGGATTTGAAACAATGCCTGTACATCCTCAGTAGGGTTTTTATTCAAAAACACATGATTAGAGATTTTGCGTTTTTATTTTTCATCATTCTCCCTCAGCTTTTTGCCTAAACAAGCAATTAGTAAAGTTGGTATCGTATTGCCAAAAGCATTTTATGAGTGAAAACGAATGGATTACTTCAAGACAAACATAAACAATGTATTATGATTTTCATTCAGAAATTAACAAGTTTTTACATGCTATTGACACTTAAACACACAAAGGAAGAATCACAATGAGAATGCAATAAGAAACTAAATGAATGCCCTTGTTGAGGAGACTTGACTCCGTCTGGACTTATTGATCTTGAATACTTCTTGCAGTTTTGAGACCTCATAGGGACTTCAACTTATGCATGAACCTCTTGGAATGAACGACACACAATCCTCAGTTGAATGACTTTTGTGCTCCAGCAGGGTAGTCAATTAGCATTATCATGTGTTCCTTCCAAACACTTTAGATTACTTCAGAGGAAAACTCCAACGAAGTCGCCCAAAAGTTGTGAATTTTGCCTTACCTTAGGGATTCGAGCAATGCGGGTGGTGCAATGCTCAAGATAAGAGTACGTCTTGCTTATCCCTCGTGCGGGAGCCCCAGGCATAGTTGCTAGAGTTGTAATCGCCATCCTAAATGGAAAGAATCTTGTATGATCATCAACTCAAGAGAGCTACTTGTGGTGAAGAAGACCCAATACTAGAATCTTAACCAATTGTGATTCCAACAAACAAGGGAACGAATGAGCACAAGGCAATAGAATCACGTCAATTTGTTTCTCATATTCTTCTTGTCTCTGTTAACTAGCAAGGCCACTGAGAAGGAGATCCTGAGAAAAGGCAACTAATATATGAAGTAGAACCTTGAGAATGAGAAGCATTGTGAAGAACACTCTTGATTATCACACGGAAGAAGATTCTGACGAAGTCACCCAAGAATTTGTAATGCTTTAGGGATTCGAGCAAGGCGAATGATGCAATGCTCAAGATAAGAGTGTGTCTTGCTTATCCCTCGTGCGGGAGCCCCAAGCAACTTCCACATATGTACAAGATATGATTACCATTTTAGCTTCAATATCCATCATTAGGAGTGAGAGTGGATGATCCTTGCATTTCTTGATATCATGCATTAGGCACAAACCAATAACATCTGAATCAGTGGAGTCACGACTTTTTATGGATTCCAAACTTTCTTCCAAGAGGTAACCTTTTGTCAATTTGAATAATCGGGAACTTGAAGACTTCAATTTCCAATGGTGTATTTCCTCCTTAACAGTGATAGGAATCTCAGCAATACTTCAGAAATTCTGATTCATAGGACCTTCTCTTGAGGTGATATTAACATTCCATTAGGCCTCTGAGGAACATGTCTCAATTCTTCTTGTCAAAGAGAAAAGGCTTGAATAACCTCCATACACTGATTCATGTCAGTCTCCATTTATGTTCTCATCTCACTCAAAAACCTCACGGAGTTGTTCCAATGCTAACCTTCAAGCACATAACGGTGAGAAGTCAAATCTGTTGTTGATGTCAAAGTCTGAATAGAAAGGGCTCCATAAGCTTCTGATAGAACCATGAAATGCATGATAGTATGAATGCATGTTTCATTTATGAGAGATCCTAAAGTCTTTTTATACACTTTCATTTTTCTTTTTTTGGAATTAAAGCTTCTCTTTTTTTGTATAGAATATCTTTTCTTTCTTTTTTTTTATTTCCTTTTGTCTTTTTCTCTTTTTTTTGGAAATATACTTTAGGATCCCCCATAAATGAAGTGGATAAAGAAATGATGTTATGCGATGCAACAACATGGGGTCAACGGTCCACATAATCGTAGTAACCACTGTACAATCCTCTGAATAACTGATATAGATCAGATGTCATGAGATCAAAGGTTCGGCCTTGTATCATGGAACCATAGGAACAATAGTCACCATCATAACAGAATAGTCACCAACGGTACCTGTCATGTATATCCCTCCCCACTCACAGGTGTAGTCTAGGTCAGGGTAGGTCAAAGTGGCAACCAGCGTTATCAGTCCTCCTGAGGCACCAATGTTGTTGCATCTACATGCCAACAATGATACCCCATTTGGACCTCGACTGGGCGTGGGTCTCATGATCGCACTTGACAAGACCTGACATCTCATCGGCGTCATGACTATCCACTCTATCCTAGGTATCCTATGTGTCACTCTGGCCTGGGTATTGGGCCTTTTACCTCATGGAACATCCCACCCAACCTGCAAAACAGAACAGAAGACCCCAAGGAACACAGAATATAATCCATATGCATGATGTGCAAACAGAAATAAACATGATATGCAAGCAGAAGAATAAACATGCAAACATATATACAAGGTATAGACATAAACAAAAAAACACCCAGTAAATAAACAAACAAACGCAGGCTAGGATCGACTCGCTAAGGATGGACCAGCAACAGGTCTAGATACATCCCCAGCAGAGTCGCCAGCTGTCGCACGCTCGCGAAAAATGAACAGAGTCGCCACCAATATATTTATCCCATAAGGGAAAGGAATATCAGGAAACCTAACAAAGGAAGGACAAGGGTCTTGCGACCAGAGAATCTAGGTACGGGAGTCGGTTACGCAAGGGGAAGGTATTAGCACCCCTCGCGCCCATCGTACTCGATGGTATCCACCTATGTTTGTTTCTATCTAAAGGGTGTATAACTATGTCTATGTCTAAATGCGAAATGAATGCAAAATGTAGGGAAAATAAAGAATTGTACTCGCACGGGCCCTACCCCGCTGCCTACGTATCCTTTTCAGGAATCAGAGTTACCGTAGCTCGGCTCACGATTTTCTGTTTGTTTTTGTGTTTTTTTAGTTGGGCGGAGTCAACGTTCGCACTCTTGCCTAAGGGAAGACCTACGATGCGTATGAGTGGAAATGACATTGCCCTTAGGTGCCAACAAGGCAAAAGAAAAAGAAAAGATTGGTTTGTGTCTTTTAGGGTAATTCCATGATGACGAGAACCCACTACAAGGTCTCGCATCACTTCCTTACTTTTGTTTTAAGTCTGAACATTCATTAGGTTTTTTGAAGTGTTTTTGGTTGATGTTTTTTTATGGGGATTTTAATTTGTGACTTAGATCATACCAAAAGAGTCTTTTGTTTGTTTTTGAATATTTAGAGAACGCACATCGAGGCCTACGCCACAATCGTTTCTCTAAATAACGGTTAAGAAATACATCGAGGCTTTACACCTCAATCATTTCTTCTCCGCTAAGTAAAAGAGATACAAAAAAGTTTTTTTATGAATATTTAGAGAATGCACATCGAGGCCTACGCCACAATCGTTTCTCTAAATAACGGTTAAGAAGTACACCGAGGCTTCACACCTCAATCATTTCTTCTCCGCTAAGTAGGAAAGAACATACATCGAGGCCTACGCCTCAATCATTTCTTTCCTATCATGAACTAAAGCAACGGTATGATCTTCATCGATTTTTATTAAGTATTTTAAAAGTTGGAAAGGAAAAGAATGCAAGGAGGGAACTATTTCTAAATTCTAATCTAAGTTGTCTATACAAGTCTAAATCCTAATGTTAACATGGGATGGATCCTAAAAGAAGCACACAAGTGGTATTAACGAGGTAGGCCAAAAATAAGGCCAAAATCTAAGCAACAAAGTCACACAACAATTATACAAAAACTAGCATGGAAATGGTTACAAAAACAATTCAAGCATTAGTACAAAGTGAAATTAAAAAACTACTACTTTTTATGACTTTTTTATGAAGGAGAATTCAATCAATTAAATGTCAAAGCTAACCTAAAAGTCTACTATTTTTATTAGCTTTTTTAATGAAGGAGAAATGAACTTCTAAATCAAGTAAAAAGAGGCTAAAACCATAAGCCTAAAATTAATTTTCTATGTCAAAAATTGGACTAAAGTCTAAAACTAATAGGAGAAGAATAGCATTTTTATTGCCTAAGAGAAATAGGAAAAATCTAATAAAACCTAAATTCTAGTAATTAAGAAAAGAAACAGGGGGGTGCAATGTTGAAAATAGTGGTGCAGTTCAGAGTAAAGCTAGCGCAGGCCCATAGGAGGAAGGCCCAACAGATTTTTTTGTTATCCAGAAAAACACAAGTGGTGCGCTGGGTTACAGGGGGTGAGATTAGCAGTATCGGGTATGAAGGCCCATGGTTGTTTTTGTTACAGATATTTTTGTATGCAAAAGTGGTGACGGGCCTAGAGGAGATATGAATTGTTTGACCCAGATATATTGCATTTTGATCCATTTCCAAGCATTCTTTCAGAAAAACTAATAAAAAAATGAATTAAAAATAAAGAAAACAGATAATTGAAAGGGGAATAGGGTTACTCTGTGTGTGACTGTTAGACTTCTCCTTCTCTCAAATGTGCTCACGGCGGCGATGAACTTTCCGAGCTTCTTCTCCAATCGATACACGTTGTTTATCTCAGAGCCGCCTCTCTCGATCTCCCTCGATTTCTTTCGGCTCAAACTCTCCCCAAACTCTCTTTGATTCAGATTCTTTCCTCATCTCTCTTCTCTTCTCAGATTTTCATCTTCAACCTTCTCTTCTTCGTTCACGAATCGTAATCAACACTAACATCAACAGGTGTTGATGAACACGATGTGGAGGCGTGCGAGGAATTTGGGACGATTAAACTCAGAAGCGTTGCGACGTTGCCGTTGATGGTGAAGACCTTTGCGTTGCGTGATGATGAACGGTGATTGAGATACGAAGTTAACGATGATTGAAGAAGATGAAGCAGAGGTTTGAATATTTTTCCGGTGATTTCATGGTGATCCCGAAGAGAGAGTTTGTTGCCTTCCGTTTACGATTGAATGAATAGAGGTGAATTTTCTTTTCTTCTTACTATGCGATTTTTGCTTTCTTGTTATCTATTTCTTCTTCTGCCAATTTGAAGCTGATCTTCGTTACATTGATGAAGGAAGTGCAATGGTAGAGATTGGAGAGCTTGTCGCTGAGCTTGAAGAAGTTGATTGAAAGTTCTGTGATTGAAGGTTGATAGAGAGTTGAAGTAGGTTGTGACGATGATGGAGATAAAGAGATGAAGAAGATTTAGGTTGAAGATTGTGAAGGAGTTCTTAGCGAGAATTGAAGGTGAATTTGTGTGGAAACAGAAAATGGTGGAGTGAAGAATGATGGAGAAAGTGGTGGAGATTCTGAATGTGAAGATTAGAGATGAAAGTGAGGTGTGAAAAGTGAAGATTGATGTTGAGGTTGTGGAAGAGGAAGCATGTGATTGAAGAAGATGATGAAGATGAGAGAAGATTGAAGGTGGGAGAAGATTGATGAAAAATGGTGTAGTGAAGGTTATGATGAATGAAGAATCCAGGAATGGTTGAAGTGTGTAGGAAGAAAATGGTGGAGCCAGATCTGTTTTATAGCCTTTGAAGATGAAGAGAAGCTCAGGTTCTGAGGTGAGTTGTTACTGATTTCTCTTTTGAATTTTCTGTTACAATCTGTTGAAGGTTTGTTATCTGGAGTCTATGATTCAGTTAGTTATTTACAGTTAGTTGGTTAGTTATGTAACTGTCAGATTCTGTTATGAATAGAGGTTAGGGATTGGTTAACTCTGTTTTTTTTTTTTTACAGTTAGAAAGTTTATGAGTTTGAATTCTGTTATAGGTGGTTAGTTATAGTGTTAGTAGGTACTAAATGTTAGTTACAAATCTGTTAGTTAGTTAGGGTTTAAGAGTTAGTTAGGATGGAGCTTTAGTATAGCAGTATTGTCACGGGGCTGAACTGAAATTGTACTTGGGGATAATGCTTGAACCTGAATGTGTGTATATTGGATGAATTTGTGTCCGATGCACTGACTGATGTTGCTGACTGAATTATGCAGGCACAGTGTTGAATGTGTAAAGTTACATAACTGATTTTCTTCATACATTTTTCAGGTTTGAATTGATATGAAATGAGACTGTTTGGTTTAGTTTGTGGAACTGTTTTGAATGAAAATAGTTATGGGATATGGTTTGAAATGTGAACCGAATCTGATCCATTAACAAATGTGCAGGGCTGTAGCTTTCTTGGTGATGACGGTTGCTCGGAGTTTTTGGAAGCCTTGGTGTTATGAAGCAACTTCTGATGGTGACGACACGAAGAGGGGCTGACTTGAAGATGTTGAGGAGATGTGATGATATTGTTGGATGTATGGATCACAGTTAGTTCTTTTTCTAATTATCTGTTGGTAAGTCTGAGCTGCAAGTAGAAAACCTGAGTTGTACCTGAATGTGATTGTCAAGCCATGAATATGCCTTTTTCATTATTGTTGCAGGGACTGATTCTGATGTTTTTATGTGGACTTTCTACTTTGTATGGATTGATTTGAATTAATGTTACAAGCTGGTAGTAGGTTAGAGTTCAGCCCCTGTTAGTGTAAGGTTCTGATTTGAATCATTTTTGTGTATATATGCAGGTAGATAGCAGCAAGTTCTCTTGGGGTGTATCTTCATGACAACTTAACAACTTGATGTTGGTGTACAAACGAAAGCGGAAGTGGCGGACTCTAGGAAAACAAGTTCGAGGAGGGATGTTTAGTTAGAAGTCCAAAGGTGAACAGTTCATGGTTTGGTCAACAGGGTCAATGGTCAACAGTTGACTAAAAGTCAACAGTTGACCCAAAAGTCAACTCGTGTAAAAATGTATATTTTTTTGTAACTTTCTTTGAGGGAATATTGTAATGGACACTTGGCAAGGGAATAAGGGATGTAATGGAATTCGAATGGGTTGACATTTCATATGAATGTTGACTTTCAAATATTTTACTCTTTGTATTTGTAACTTGTGGTTGAATGATAAGCTTTGTTTGGCGCAAACCACTTTTGAAGATGACCTTGTTTGAAGATGAACTTTGAATGATGATGACAATTTGAATATACTTGAACTTTGAACTTTGGATGAACCTTTAATGTTCAAACACTAATTGACTCATGTTATCAGGAATGAGTATGTTTGAGAACTCTTTGAGAATGAATGCAGAACTTAGGGAAAAAGTATGACCAAAATAGCCTTAACATGAACCCTGATTGCATCCTCAATTGATGACCATGATTAAGCTTCAGCAATGAATTACAAACCCTGATCCTCTGAGGTTCGTGAGCACCCTCGTCTAAGGAAATAAACCTTAGGTCAAGAACCCTACGTAGATAAGAATCATCTGATAAAATGCACTTCCAAGAGACCTCAGCCAGTCATAACCCTCTGAATAAGTATCAAACACCTCTTTCTTTTCTTGATAAATAAGCCTTTATGCCAAGACTTCTGTGAGACCCCAATCTATCTATGGTCCTTGATCCCATGCTTTTTTTTTTGATGTTCTATTTAATGAATGAATGCAAAGTTATGTTAATGTCCTAATGGAGGTATGCATGTGATTCAAAAGCTATAAGCCAGATAAAAGTAAAGGGGTGGGACAAATTTGGGGTATGACATAAGGTAACCCCTCTTTTTAATCGAAAGCATCCCCAGCAGAGTCGTCAGTTATGTTATACGGTGAACTGACTTTAAATATTTAAGCAAGCAATGTTGTGGTGAGCAAGAGTCGCCACCGACTTTTATTTTATCCAATTTAAAGAAAGGCTAAAAGAACAGAAAAAAAATATTTTTTGAAAGAGATTGAGTTCGGGGGGTAAGTTATACAAAGGGAAGATTTAAAGCACCTTTTGTATCCATGGTTATCCATGGGCTCTTAATTGCTTAGCTCACTTTGTTTTCAAAAATGTTTGTAATGAATAGAAAAAGAGTTTGAATAAGGACTTTAGCTTGTAAATAAGCGTAGCCTTTTTGAAGGTTTTTTGAAAGAGTAAAATTGAATTTAAACCAGAGCAAGCAATTAGGAGGTAATTACCCTAAAGTTATAAAAATTGTTCTTTTAGCCTTTCAGGGATGGCCATACCATAGGAGGGTAGGAAGTCCTTTTTATTGGATTTAAAGGGTCATCGGAGTTATCGTTCGCCATAAGACTGACCCTGCCATAAAGAGGACAGGTAGTCTAAGGGAAGGATATAATAGTCATTAATCTTTTTAGGCATCATGCGAGGATACCTTAGCAACGGGGACAAATCATCATTACCGAGGCAACGTTGAGGGACAAACTTGATGATGAATAAACTGAGGGCAACATTTGCTTTAGGTATCCTCGGAATCGAGGGACTTGACTATTTTAAAGGCAACAATAATAAGGCAACAATAATAAGACAACAATAATAAGGCAACAAGGCAACAATATCAGGCAACAGGCAACAAGAGGGGTTACCCAAAAGTGTGTGTGTGTGGCACAATCAGGTGGTTTAATTCAGATAATTTATCTTATAATTAGTTATTCTAGGTTAATTTAAGGCTTGCGCTCCCTAAGATTACTAACCACGCAATTAATATAAATAAAATTAAAGGCAGAAAATAAAATCCTACGCTATTACAATAAACAACTGCGGGGAAGTGGAAACAAAAACAGACAAATAAAAATAAGGGCAAAAAGATAAGAGGCAAATTAATGCCAAAGCCTCGAGCCTTCATCGAATTCTTGATCAACCCTGAAAAATTAAGAAGAGAAAGGTTAGTGCATTATGGTTCAACAAATCCTAATTGGCTGAAAATCTACAAACCCTAATCGAACAAAATAATTTAAATATTTTTAATAATCATTAAAGGTTAAAGAAAAATCGAGAGTTCGACTTAATATATCAATTAAATAATTATTGGATTAAATCCTAATTATTTAATTGATTAAAAGTATTTGTGAAAATAGAATTGAATTTTTAAATAAAAAAACAATTATTAATAGATTTGTAAAAAATCGAGTTTTCGATAAAAAATAAAAAATAAACGTTTATGAAATTATTATATAATTTTAAGTTTTAATAAGAGTGAAATAAATAAAAAAACTATGATAAAAATAAAAGGGAATGTAAATAAATAAGGAGTTGTACAATTAAAAATAAAAAAAATAAAAAAAATACTTAGCTCTGATCTAGTGTGGCAGGTTTGTGGAGGAACATGGTACGCCTACACATCCACAGGCGTTGGATCTGGAATGATGAGGATCTGAAGGCAAAAGCGCTGAGGGAGCACGATAAACATGTACGTCTTAACGCACCGGATCATGTTTGGGATTTGAAAATCAACGCGCGCACAAACCCACCAATGAGAGAACGCCACGCCTTCGTCTTCAACCCTCATCCGTCGTTTTAGCTCTGTGACGACCTTTACCGACGGGTAAAATCTGTAGCCGTAGCCCCTGCACTTTACGAATACAGCCAAACCAACAAGAAAATAATTCGCGACCACACCATTGTGATCGTCCAAGCACCCTGAGTTCAAAAACACCCTTAATTTCCCCTAATTTTGCTTTAAACGTAAAGCCCCAATTTAGAGCTTAAAACCCTAACAATGGCGCATCGCTTATTCACACACAGAAACATGATTAAAGCTCCAGAAACAGTTAATACATCATAACAAACATATATGTGCAATTAGATTTCAATATGGATGCATATATTAACGTAATTGAATCAAATTGAAACTGGACAAACCGTGACTCGTAGAGGCTTGCTCTTGATGCTTTAGGACTCGGGGATGATTGGGAATCGTTCATTAATGACCGAGGAACGTGTAGCAGTGCTTGAAATCCTTTGAAACCTCACCAATCCTTGAAACCGAATTTTATTTTTTATAAAAAAAAAACCTTGTTCTTGGTGTTCTTGGCTGCCAAAACCTTGTGAATTCTCCCCCTCCACATCTGATAATATTTTGTTTATATAATGGAAGGATTTAGGTCAACTAATTTGAACAAAATCCAATCAAATCCTTGATTTGCAATCTTGAAAATATGGTTCATGGAGGTTTCTAATTTTGCCAAATTTCACATCCAATCTTCACCAAACTCATTTGCACAAAATTAAATAAAAAATATACTAATTAATCAATTGAATTTGATTGGAAATCAAATCCAAATCAACTCTTTCCCATAATTCCTTGAATATTTGATTTTAATCACTTTTTAAATGAATAAAATTCTTATAAAATCAAATAAATTATATAATTTCGTGGCAATTCATTTTTGAATCTTGGATACCATGAGGATGAAGATTGGACCTTAAAATCATGGGCCTCTTTGCAAAGAAATCCATTTTGAAGCCTTTTGTTTCACATTTTTCCCTTCAAAATTGTCCAACTTTGACAAGGCATATCTCCCTCAATTTTTAAGGTATGGAGGAGTTCTAGGACTTTTTGGAAACCTCAAGATGTCCTCTACAATCCAATTTGGAAGATTTTTTCCATTTGAGGATTTTGTCTTGATGATATGGTCTTTGACAAAAAACTGCTTTTGGTTGACTTTCAAAAAGGACCTGTAATGTTTTGATCCATATCTCTCAAATGAAGCATTTTTAGACTTGGCATGTGAGAGACAATTTTGTAGGGAATTCAATTTCCTTCATAATGATCTTTGGATGGGAAATTTCTGATGTTCCATGTGGAAATTATGGCTGGTCAAAGTTCAGTTGACTTTAGGTCAAAAAACCCTAATTTAGAAACTTTAGGTTTTGTTGATTTCCGAACTTTCCTTGATGAATCATGATCAATCCTTGATCAAATGATGAATGATACTTCAAAATATTGATGTTGACCAAAAATCAGGAGTTTTGACTGTGATTTAACCATACTGACTTTTAGGTCAAATTGGTCGACTGTTGACCATTTGAACTGTTGACTGAGCAATCTTATGGATCAAAGCTTGAAACTTGGCATGAGGATCCTTTGAAGCATATGATAGGCCATGGAGTCCACTTGAGGCATCAGAAGTTGATTTCTCTTTGAGAAAAGAGAAAACCCTAGTTGAAGGCTTGTTGCTTAGGAGACAGGTAAGTGAGCCTAATCCTCAGTGCTTGAGAATTTGAAAGTCAGATGGATCAAAATATATTGAAATATGATGGGAAAATTTTGGGGTATGACAGGTACCATTGTGAGTATCAAGCTCACCGCTCCCGATTTAAAACCAGAGCCACGCTTTCGATCTGGACAAGATCAAATCCGTCAAATATGAACGTATAGTTCACCGCTTACGAATCCATAAAAGGAACAAAACTGCTTCTATTTCCACACAAGGATCAAAGCCAACTCGGAGTACAATCTCCTCATGAATGCATATGCAACAATATCCATAACATATGCAATTAAGATTATCATACAATCTTAATTATACACTTATATCACAATAATCCAACTCATATGAATTATTTACCAAAAGTTGCACAACATGCATCAAGTAATAATTCGCAACAAAACACATCCAATTAGCATATATTCATTCACACATATCATGAATATCATATCACATAACATATCCACTAACGTTATCTACAAATCATCAATCCATAACACACATATCCATAATTATACGGTATTCAAACAACAACATCATAATTGATTCATCAAGTGTTAAACACTCTAGTCCTATCATATAGATAATTACATTAGCTTCCTTATGCTTCGAACGACACATAAAACGGAGTTACGGATCAAAAGTAATGCATTTTAGAATTTTTGCAAAACAGGGCATATTCGCCTGGCCGAAGGATTCACTCGCCCGACGCTCCAAGATAGAAACTTGGTCACAAAATTGGCCCTCTTGTCCTCTAGTCTCGCCCGGCAAAGACACAAAAGCAACCACTCACCCTATGAAGCAAGATGCTCGTCTAGGGAATCACACCAGACCCAGAAAAGTCTGTGCATTTTCAGCACCTTCCACACCAACCCAAATCCGACTTTAACCAACCAAAACTCATCCAAACAGCAAATTATCACATGTGAGAGATTCCTAATCATGTTTCTAACTATGGGTTATCATTCTAACAACATTAAACATGATCAAGTCACAAAATCTCATGGATTCAACATAAACCCTAACATGTAAAATCTATGAAATAGAGAGATGAATACCTACCATACCACTACTCATTGCATACATATATATTCAAGATAATGAAGATTCTCTCCCCTACCTTAAATCAAAACTCCCTCTTCTTCAAGATTTCCCCCAATTCCTTCTTTTTCTCTTCTCTTCTCTTGAGTTCTCTTCTTTTCTTCTTTTCCCCCAAATGATAGTATAACCCTTACTACACTAAAACCCTATCAAGTAGTGTTCTCTCATATTGGGCTTAACCCACAAACCCACCTAATATTCTATTTCTATCATTTAGGCCCAACTAATTATATTACATGATTATTCCAAATAGCACAAATACACATATAATTAAATAAATAAATAATTATTATATCACATAATAATTAAATAATTAATTAATTAATAAAAACACCAAATAAATAAATATACAAAATAACTAATGAAATCGGGATGTTACTGCTTTGAAATTTCTTAGGGTTTTTCTTAGTCCATTTGTGTAGAATATGGTTAGTATTTATAGGAAACATTTAGGCTTTGTTTGCGAGTTTTGACGGGAGGGGAGGGGAATGGGAAGACTTTTGAAAACAATTTAAAAAAAAAAAGAAAATATTTGAATTTTCTTATAAAACAATTTTATATAGAATTATAAAAGAATGTTTATCAATTCTATATTTTTAATTTTCATAATATTATAACAAACATAAAAGATATTTGGAAAATTTGTGTAAGCCCTCCAAAACCTTCATTCAATATAAATTTTGAGTTCCCCAAATGAGATAGTTTTTAGTGTTATGAATAAAAACAAATCCTCTAAAACTCTTGCAACCAAAATTCTTCAATTCCTTCCTTTTTTCAAAGCCTCCAACTCCCAAACACACACTTAGGGTTTAATGTAAGTGTGAAAGAAATTGGTTGCAAGTGTGTGAGTTCCCCTTCAAGCGTGTAATCTAAATATATTTGTGAGAAGATTCGTGTGAGGAATTGAGTGAGATAAGGTTTTTATGTAATTCTGTTAGTGAGGATTTTTGCCATCCCTAATTTTGTGGGACTTGAGTGAGGCTCGTGTAGTTGGCCATGTGTCGCGTTTTGTAATTTGTTGTAACAAAATTTACTCTTTGGAATGAAAATGAGACTTGGTTTATATTATTTGACATTATTGTTATTTGTATTTTGGGGTATTGGTTTTGGTTTGAAATATTGCAGAATATACAAACCATTGGCCTTATAAAAAGAAATGCTCAAAACTGCTTTTAAAATCTTTTCTGGAATTTCAATTTTGAATTGTATGCTAAAAAAGTTTTTCTTTAGTGCAACAATACTTGACAATAATGAAATACAGATTAATCTCCAATTGATTATGCATAAACCATGGCATCAAATTTTGTGTCCTATGTTTGATTATTATTTACTTGGTTAATTTTGAAAATGTAAGCTAAACTTGTATTGATATTGGAATGAAATGAGAAAAATATGAATCAGCTTCTAGACCAAATCTCTAAGTGCTAAGTTCAAAAATAAGTTCATTTATTACCGCTTTTGTTTTTGTGTATTTTTTCCTTTGGTTAGAATTTGGATTTGAATGATGAGATAGACTTTTGAACTTGAATGATGAAATGATATTGAAGGAGACTAAAAAGAAGTTGAAATGATAATAATGGAAATTGATAGTGAAATTATATGGAATAAGATTTAAATTTGATGAAGTTGAATAAGGTTGAAAAGAAGGTCTTGAGTTAAGATGAAATGAGACAACATGTGATTGTAAATGAATAATACAAATAACCATAAAATATGGAGTTTAAACCATATTCAAAAATCAAAATTGGATTTAAGTTATTACAAACTCTGAACAGTGAAGATATGTACTAAACACTTGAAAGTGAAATTCAAGATGAAAGAGCTATGAATTGCAAAAGGGTAAAAAGTAAAGAAAAACAAAGGTACTTGGTCTATAAGCAATCAAAAAATTGATACATTGGTCAAAGGATGTAATCACATATGGCCAAGTATCACAAACCCTCCTTCACTCCTTGAACACCATGTTGACTTCCACTTGGCCCAAGGATCCTTTTTTATTGAATGAAAAAATTATGAATGACAATGATAATGAATGAAGTGAATGAAGTGAATGAAACATGAAAAGGGATGAGGACAAAAATTGGGGTGTGATTATGCTGATCTAAGATTCAGTGGCGCATAGTGGACCTACAAGGTTAGAACTCTAACACTCGAGTCAGTTTAGAGTCCAAAAGGAGTATATTGAAAAGAGGAGATAAGAAACCTCATGTATGTTAACTTTATACATCGAATTATTTTGATCGTGCTTGCATCTATTTGGGTCTTTGATTTGTGCCTTTTGTCGACCCAGAATATTTTCTCTTAAGGCTTGGAGGGTGAGAATTAGTCGCAAAAGTCTACAGAGTCGTGTCCGGCCTCTAACCTTGACACCTGGAATTGGAAATATTTGGATACGTTTTGGAGTAGTTGAAAAATTAGTAGGAAACAAGCACATTAAATTCTTTTCCACCATTGAAACATTTAGCCACTTAATGGAAATGAAAACGAACTAAAGTGCCCTCAAGTGAACTAGCTAGGAGGAAGCACCATACCCTAAGGTGATCAACTTAGGGTGTGATGCTTCCTCTTAGTGCACTTGAGAGCACTTTAGTTTGTTTGCATTTCCTAGGAGAAATATGGTCGTTGATCTTGTAACCTCTCGATCCCGCTAATTTGGTCCAGTGATTACCTCCGTCAATATGTAAGGGTTTTCGATATTTAAGGGAAATTTTTGCTACCTTTGAGAACCAGCTTATACTTGAGAGGGCATTTCTTCTTCTTCTTTTTTAGGAGCATAGTTTTTTTGGGACAAAGCTCATACTCTCCCATTTGAGCTTCGCCTTTCTAGTTGGAATTCACTTCTACCAAGTACCTTCCTACCTTAAGCTTTTCCATATATTCAACATTTCCTTTATTATAGCCAATATAAACAATAGCCCTATAAGTTTGTCAAGAAATTTTGGGAGTGATAATTCCTTCTCTTTAGTTAGGGTATAAATGTCTTTTAATCACAATTCTCCCCACTTAATCACTAAAAAATTATCCCATGAAGTCATATATTTGTCCTATAACTCTTTCTTGGCAAATCTTTCTAAAGGCTCTCCACATAAGGAAACTACTTCCAATGACTCTTCTTTAGACGTTCTCTTTTCCAACAAGGATGTAGAAGATGATTGTGCAGTCAATTTAGTTATTCTGAATAAGGAGGATGCTAAAGATTACATCAAGTCTTACCGAAGGGTATATGGTCACGATCCTAATGATGCTAACATCAAAGATCATCTAGACCATGGAGCCCATCCGAAATGGGTTAGCTGGCAAAAATCCTTCGGGATTTTTAAGGCTAATGAGTTGTCCTTGAAATGGGATACACTAAATGGATTTAGAAATAGCGGGGATCCTCTCCATCGTAAGTTATCAAGTGGTTGTAAGTGCGACCTACATCACGGTCGGTCGTCCTTTTAACCAGTCGGTCCTTCTGGTGGATCTGGAAAAAAAGATAAGGAACACCTTTGAAGGGTGTCTTGTCCTTAGCATTGTCTGTTCACGAAGATAAAAATGTGTTTTCCTTTCTTTGAATTTGAGGTGGAAGTATTGAAGTACTAGAATATTTCCCCTCCTAGATTCAGTCGGGTTCTTGGGTTTACCTAAAAATGTCTAATTGTTTCCCTAGCATAGGTCTCAAAAACCCTCCTAATGGATTATCTTCCACCTATTCACAAAAATATAAACTTATTAGTATAATATCCGGCATCAGGGACTTATTGAACTACCTTAGCAAGTTCCTTTGTTCGGCTCTTTCTCTAAACACAGGGGCAATTTTCTGGAGCGTTTTGTGCAGGTAAGGCCCCGTACTCGGGAAACTCACTCTATTTTTCTGCTTTGTTACTATCGAATCTTCCCATCTAATATTTATCGAATAATGGGCTTGAATCCACTTCTATTATAAGCCTAACTCGTAAGGTGTGAAACTCGGCTCTCTTAGTGTTGAAGAAGTTATGAGGAAGAGGGATCTGAATTCTTTCTACCTGGGACTTGACTATGAGGAGGAGTTTGTTCCCACTAAAGTGTTATTTTCCTATTAGAGGAAGATATTTATTGATACACATGCCATTATGAATGTGACCGACTGCATAGAGAGGAAAGAGGTGTATGGTAAGTATGAAGTTCTCCATGTGTTATTTTAACAACTATGTTTGTATTTTGAAGATAAAATTGATTCTCTACAAAAGGTTATGCTATCACTAATGCTCAGGATATCAAGCCTGGACCTTTGACTCAGGCTGTGACTTCTCTTCCCATTGACTCTATTGTGTCAGTTGCGGCTAAGGTCTCTGGTCACTCTAATTCATGAGTAACCTTTGATGGGCAATTCTGCTATGATTACTAATGGTCAACCCATGTCCCCTATCGTTTAAACAAAGAAGGATCATGATCAAGATAAAAGTCCCCTTATAGAGGAAGGTTGTAACACCCTTCTAAATCCACATACAATATTCGCAATATAATACAAATTAAATCAATTAAAGCATCCATCGAGGGTGTCACCTTCAAAAAAACTTCACAATAACAAGTCCTGTTCCATAACACAGGTTCTCAAAATTATTTAAACCAAGTACTTATTTAACGCAACAGTAATATCATCAATTTCTTGTAGCAGAATTCATAGTTCAAAATATCATTACTTAAAACTCTTTCATACTTCATTACTCATGAATCATAAACCAAAACAATCAAATACATGAAAGGTAACTCGTCATATCAAACAATTAAAAAACATAATAGTTTCCAAAACAAGCTTTCCCAACCCCGATGTTACGTATCAGAGCAAAACCCTCCTTATTCGAAAGAAAGCACTAAAAGACTCCACGAAGCTATCGTCTAAGCTTCAACAGACTATTCCTGATTACCTACATGTTACCCACATGGAGGTAACATTCAAACAGAAAGGGTGAGTATTTCATAATTAATATAAAAGACATAAGGGATAAAAATAATAGTCGTACAACAAGTATCAACAATCACATATATACCAATACATGTGTATCCTCATATTAACTCACACCTGCATATCATCATCTACTCAAAGTATCAATATATAATACAATCACATTCATCATCAAAATCTCATTTACTCACGAATAATCAAGCACTAAAAGAAAGCACTAAAAGACTCCACGAAGCTATCGTCTAAGCTTCAACAGACTATTCCTGATTACCTGCATGTTACCCACATGGAGGTAACATTCAAACAGAAAGGGTGAGTATTTCATAATTAATATAAAAGACATAAGGGATAAAAATAATAGTCGTACAACAAGTATCAACAATCACATATATACCGATACATATGTATCCTCATATTAACTCACACCTACATATCATCATCTACTCAAAGTATCAATATATAATACAATCACATTCATCATCCAAATCTCATTTACTCACGAATAATCAAACATCACACAATCAAACACTATGCAATGTCACAAAGAATGCAATGCACCATCATTGACTCATGCATGTGGTACCAAAAATTCAGTGATGACTCAGTCATTCTTCTCCAAAGATCCCCAGGATTGTCTATCGCTTGGAACCAGAGTGTACCAACCTGCCCTAAAAATTAGACTTTTAGAGTCGCCACCTATTCTGAAGGGCGAATAGGAAACCTTACGCAGTTAAGAGATTCGGGGTAAGTTATTATAATCAGGTCGAGGGAAGGTGTTAGGCACCCTCAACCCTTTCCTAAGGTTTGCATTTTTCGGTAAAGGTTTATGGCTAAATTTATTAGGTTTAATAGCTAATGAAGTGAACAGGGGAAAAGATGAGATTTATGGGGAAGGGGACTCGCCTTGGTTATCCAAGTGCCTACGTATCTCCTTAGGGAGAATCAGAGTCAACGTAGTTCGGGCACAGGGTTGTACGCCTTTGAATTTGATGTGATATGGTTGGAAGGCTTTTTGAATGGCCTATCGTAGTTTTGAATAAGGATGAAAACCCGTAGTTTGATTTGAAGTGTTTTGAATGTTTTGGGCGTACAATCCTGATTTGATATGTCACCGTTAGATGCGATGATTAATAGATTTGATCATTATAGCTAACGGATTGAGGGGGTATTGCTGGTTACTCTGATCAATAGATTTGATCGTCGCGGGCACCAAATTAAATATATTTTAAGTTTTATATATTTTTATATCTCTCGTCTAATGCGACTAATAGATTTAGTCGGGTCGAGGAGAGAATTAAACTTGAATCGATTATATTATTAATAAATAAATTAGAATCAATTATATCATTAATAAATAAATTAAATGATCAAAAATTATTTCTCGCCTAATGCAACTAATAGGTATAGTCGGTTCGGGGAGAAAATTACATTAAGATCATAAAATGAACAACTAACAATTATTAAAACTATCAAATAAAAATTAATTAGTTTTTATTGGGTTTTTTTTTCTTTTGCGCAGGGGGTGTAAATTACTCTTGGTGGTAATTATGGGGGTGTGCTAATAGTATTGGGTTAGGCCCAAGATGCATCTAAACCCGTCGGATTCAGTGTGGCGCGGGTATACAGGTTACGATGTGCTTACAGAAACCTGATTGTTGGATCTAGATCTGATGGCTTCAGATCTAAACAAGAACAATCTGACAGTGCATGTAATGTTGAATGAAAGGCCATGGTAAGATGAAATAGAGGGCCACATCTGGTCATCCAATCGCGTGGCCTTATGGTGGCCACGTGTCATTCTGGGAATGGACCGAAGGAGATAAGCTTATCTCCACTATCATTTCCCAAGCAAACTCTCCCATTACTCAAAGCATATCCTTCTTCCCTTTTGCCTTTTTTCGCAAACCTTCCCCTCTTTCTCTCTGTATTCTCTCAATCTCACCGAAACACACACCACCCTACTCACCGTGAACCGTCATGGCTCCGCCGGATTCCTCCATAGCCACCGCCCCAAAACCCAGAAAACATGATGAAGATTATCACAACTTCATCAACCTTAACCCAAAACCAAACCCATGCCCTAAGAACCCTATGAAGATATGAAACCTAACCCCATATCGGATGAACTCCAACCCTCATCGACCCAAAATTCAGAAAAGAAAACAAACAATCGAGCACGAAAATCAATATCATGAGCTAAGTGTTTTTTCGGTTTACCTCACGCGCAAATCTCTCCGTTTTCGTCCTCTTCGATCTAATCCTCCTTCTTCTTTGTTTCAGGTATCAAGGTCCGGCAAGGATGAAGATGAAGATCAAGGATTTGCGGCCAACCTCTCCTTCTCCGATTCTTTCACGTTTTTTCTCCAATCTCCAGAAAAAATCCTCTCCCTCCGTTTCTTCTGATTCCTTTTCCTTTTATAGTTAGGGTTTCGATTTAGATTAGGAAAGATTCAATTGCTTCTCCATTTTTTTGCTGAGATTTGATTCAGTTGATCTGTTATAATATTTGATTTCTAATAAGGTTGATTCAGATTCATGTAATAATTGATTGTAATTGTAATATTTTATTGGAATAAAATTATACTTGATTTTCTTTTAAGATTTGTTAGAAATTTGATTTTTATGATTCGATTGCAGAAGATTTGATTCTGATTCATGGGCCTGGATGTTTGTGTGGCTGGATTAGGGTTTGTGTGGCTGAAAGGGGGCGGCCGCCGCTGAGCTTGGGAAGAAGATGAACAGTCGTTTTGCGAAATCCTAATTTTGACCCTTGAATAAGTCCACCTAATTAATTAATTAGTCAATTAATAAAATCCAAATAAATGTTATACTGAAATATAAACAATATTTAGTTAATCATATTAATAAAATTAATGATAACACCTAATACTAACAATAATTACTATCAACAAGTAATGTTATTTAATATAATCTATTAACAATAATGATGCTACTAATAAAATTAGTCACACGTTTTTTTCCTTTTTTTCGAATATATATATATATATATACACACACATATATGAATAAGTGTAAAATTTAAAGCAAAAAATAATTATTAAAACAAAGTTCTTTTTCTACATGGGCTTAAGCTAATTGGGCTTGCCACACTCTTCCTATCTTTGAATGTACCCCCCTCTCTTTAGTTTAAAGGTTAGTAAAATAACAATCCAAATAATCATCACACAAATATATAATGGTAGTAGAATATCTACAAAAATAAAAAAAGAATCATGAGATATATGGGCCATCAATTTGGGCCTAGATGCCTGCTAATTACACACCTCAATTTGATTAAAGGTTTCATAAGAGGTTGGGTTTAACAATAGATGTGTTAAACCCCATGACTTTTAATTTCAATACCCTTAAACAAATTAAAAGATGCGAATTATATCGAGTAAATTTTGGGGTATGACAGCTGCCCCTATTTAATTATCTTGGATCGAATGGCGTGAGAAGTACGCAGGTCTCGCGCTTTTCTGATCGAAGAGTTATTAAATAATGGAAGACCCCCAAAGTTTACCTTGTGCTCGAGTGTGAGAGAAAAGAACCGTCCTGCTAAAGCCCGAGTCTTACATAGTGGGGGCTTAGTTGTGTGACCAGCTTGCTATAGTGCTAGCCAGCTTTCGCAGTTTATGAACTCCACTCACTATAGTTTTTTAGTAAATTCTCGTAGTTTGCGCAACCCAGAAGGATTACTTGCTATAATTCTAGCAAGTTCGCCTGCATCAATAAGAGTCATTTGCCCTGGTTTGGACAAGTTTACCTGTATAGAATATTATTTTGTAAATGCGTATGCATTATGCGTATGTGCATTACCCCGTTGTTTGTATAATGTAGATGTATGAATGTTTACGCATGTAAATGTTGCGTGTATGCACCTGAGTATGTATCCATTGAATTTGTTTAACCCTTTTGAGATGTTTGCGAATCCTAGTTCGGATTGTATTTGAGGAGAGATGAAGTAATGTTTTACATAAGACTACCTGAAGAGGTTCCTGAACAGGGTAGATCATTGACATATGTGAAGGAGAGTAGGCTTCAAACAAAGCTCGGGAAGAATTGTCTTAGAGAAGACTGACTGAGGAAACTCTTTGGGAGAGCAAGATATGTCTTTTTTTTTAGAAAAGATTGGATAATTTTTTTTGAAGAATATTACCTAAAGAGGTTGAGATATGTTTTAAACAAGATTACCTAGAAAGGCTCCTAAAAAGGATATGAAACGTTTTAAGCAAGATTACCTAGAAAGGCTATGATACGTCTTACACAAGACTAACCTAGAAAGATTCCTGGAAAGGATATGATATGTCTTAAACAAGACAACAAGGTTAACCTAGATACGTCCTAAACAAGACTGACCTAAAAAGGCTCTTAGACGGGAGATGAAATGTTTTAAACAAGGCTAACCTAGAGAAGTTCCTAGAAAGGATATGAAACGTCTTAAACAAGATTACCTAGAGAGGCTCCTAAAAAAAGGATGTGAAATGTCTTAAACAAGGCTCCTAAAAAAGATATGAAATGTCTTAAACAAGATTACCGAGAAAGGCTCCTAAAAAAGATATGAGACGTCTTAAACAAGATTACCTAGAAAGGCTCCTAAAAAAAAGATATGAAACGTCTTAAACAAGATTATAAGGTTAACTTGGATATGTCTCAAACAAGACTGAGCTAGAAAGACTCCTAAAAAGGATAAGAAAGGTCTTAGCGAAGACTACCTAGAAAGGTTGATAAGCGTCTTGGAAAAGACTACCTTGCAAGGTAAGAAATTCTTTGATTGCTTCTGAATTGCCTTTGAAGAAAGGCTCGGAATGAAGTATCAAAATTGTTAAGATTAAATCGTTGAAACGATCGTATTTGCACCGTATTTGGATGATGATATCCTCTTGACTCTGGAGTGACCTGAAAAAGGCAAATGTTGATTTCATGCAATGTTATGATGCATGTGTCATGTAATGAGATTCTCAAAATAAATGAGAATTATGTATGTACGAAGATCCCACATTGTAGGTCGTAAATAATACAGGCGTAGGAAGGCTGATTACGCAGCAATGCTCTTTGTGTGATACTAGCGTGATTTCCCCGATATCATAAATTTTGAGAGACGCACCATTTAACCTCAAGGAAGTATCTTTGGAGGGAACTTGAATATTACCATGTCATGCCACGAACCTGATATGCACTGCCCCAGTATTTGAATTCTTGAAAGATATGCCCCAGTCAATAGGATCCTTGATCGTATGCCCCTGTAATCCTCGAAATTTTGCCCCTGTTTAGGAGAACCCTCTGGATGTGATTCCCCCGGTTCAGGGATCTTTATTTGAAATGATCGCCTTTGATTAACCTAATCTCCCTGATGCTGAGTATTGATTCGAATGTGAAGCAGATGCTTTTTAGAATTAGTCATGCGTCTTGGTCGTGTCCGATGGACAAAAATTCGCTGAATACTCAGAATGAGATGATGTTTTCTAGGAGATTACCTGAAGAGGTTCCGGGAAAGGATATGAGATCGTCTTAAACAAGACTGTGCTTTAAACAAAGCTCGGGGAGGCACGTTTGTAAAGAAGGTCAAAAGATTCCCATAGAGGACAAAGACTATTTTAAGGAATGTAGTGTTTTAAACAAAACTCAGGAAAAGACATTTCGAAGAAGACTACCCTAGAAAGGATGGGATACCTCCCTGAAGAAGACTATACTTTAAACAAAGTTTGACAAGGTTTATTAGAGGAATTTGAACATGTCTTAAAAAGACTAACTGAAAAGATTGACGGGTGTCTTAAAGAAGATTACCTGGAAAGGTTCCTGGAAAGGATGAGGGATATTTAAGAGAAAATTACATGAAGAGGCTTTTAGAAAGGGCAAGGAACGTCTTAAATAAGGCTACCTAAAGAGGTTTTTAGAAAAGGGATATGTCTTAGAGAAGACTATCTGGAAAGATTTCTGAAAATGACGAGAGACACCTGGAAAGGCTCGTAGAAAGGACTAAAAGATGTGTCTTTAAGAAGACTATCTTAAAAAGGTTCCTAGAAAAGATAATAGATATTTGAATATGTCTTAAAGAAGACTACCTGAAAAGGTTATGGTACGTCCTACACAAGACTAGTTAGAAAGGTTCCTGGAAAGGATGTGAGGGTGGTATTAACACCATTTGATACTGAGTGACCTTTGCAACGTGCCCCCTGTCGCGTGAAAAAATCGGGATGAGACACCTGATGCCTTCTTTGGGCACGAGTGCTCAAGAAAATGATTTTGTTTTTTTGTCACGACCAAACTTTTTATTATTTCCAAAGTAGGAAAAGGAAAAAAGTTGCAATAACCTTAAAAGATATGCAAAGCAAATAACACAAAATTAAAAGCAATGCAAAAGTGGGGGAGAGATTCTGGGTAAGAGGGTTGGTTATACGAAGGGAAGGTATTAGCACCCAACGTATCTATAGTACTCTATAGGTTTCTTTGTTATGTTTATTTCTTTCTATGCTATTGAGGAGGTTTTTTTGTGAGATAGGTGGGACCTAAAGTGTTTGTTTGATTATGCTCGCAAAGATCATCGCAATCTTCTGCATACATATCCCTTAGAGGGAATCAGAGCATTTGTAGCTCGAGGTCTACGGGTGCTAAGGTTTGAGAGGTTTGAGGGAGAAGTTTTGCTCGCCAAGGATACGACCTTGTGCCTACGTATTCTCAAAGGGATGTTGAGAAAGTCAGAGCAATCGTAGTTCCCACTTATGCTAGTGGAAGCAAAGGATAAGAGACAAATGTCATCTAAATGTTCGATGTATCTAATCTATATCATCACATACATCTGTTTGTTTTTTGTTTGAAATCTTTTCATTATAAGCCCTGGGCTGTGCCACTTATGGTGCTTAGAATGATAAAGATGTTTTTGTTTAGCCATCCTTGTGGCAAAAACAAGTTTGATTAGCCAGCCTTGTGGCAAAAACTTTTGATAAGTCAGCCTTGTGACAAAAAGTTTTGATTAATCAGCCAGCCTTGTGGAAAAAGTTTCGACGAAGGCAACCTTGTGGCAAAAACTTTGATTAATCAGCCAGCCTGGTGGCAAAAGGTTTGATTGATTAGCCATCCTTGTAGCAAAAAAGAAAGTTTGATTGATTGATTGTTTGTGATGATATAGAAGAGATACTCCTATCATAGAGATGATAAATGTCTAATCTCCTAGGGTATTTGTTTTGGATATTGGGGATGCTTATAAGAAGCCCGTGGGTCCTTGTACGAAGCCCAAGAGGAGGCTATCCGAGGGTCCTTGCATTGTGAGCCCAAGAGGAGGCTATGGGAGGGACAATCGAGGGTCCTTGCATTGTAAGCCCAAGAGGAGGCTATGGGAGGGACAAGTCGTTTATACGAAGCCCAAGAGGAGGCATGGTATAGTTGGTTTGAGCTCTTAGAGCGATTTCACCGGGAAACCATACTCTATGTCCTAACCTAAACTAAGGGAGATTCTTTGAACGAAGCCCAATAGGAGGCTATGGGGAACCTAGTGTTGTACTAAGTTGAACAAGTATATATAACATAATCACAAATATGAACAAGTACAAACAAATATGAACAAGTACATGAACAAATATGACCAATTATATATGACAAGGTGTGTGTATACAATGGAGTTTATGAAGGAAATATACCAGTAAGGATGATCCGTTTGTATGCACGGGGGCTCGGGACTTATACTCGGGGAGAGGCCCATTGAGTTTATTCAAAAGCTATGTAAACAAGTATTTACAAGGGAGGTTGGGACTTATACCTACATGGAGGCCCATGGTATTTTTTGGGAAGATTTAAAGAAAACCTTCATTTTTGATTTGTTATTCGAGGTTAAAAATCAAATTGATCGAGGTATGTACAAAAAGGTGTATGTATAATGAAATACCTAATTTCATGTAAGGGAATGGGACTTATACCTATGTGGAGGCCCATGTTTTATTTTATAAAACATGGTTGATTGTTTTGTTAAAAAACGCGAGGTTTTGCTGTTTTGGAAACAGTTTGAAAGTTTTGTTTTGAAAAACGTTTTCTGTTTAAAGAAAAAACTGTACAAAGAAAAAGGAATGGGACTTATACTCTCTAATATTCGAGAGGCCCAGTTGTTTTGAAAATCAATTGATCAATCCAAAAAGATTTAATCAAGAGTTTTTGAAAAGAAAACCAAAAAGAAAAGGTTTATTTGTTTTGAAAAACCGTGATCGTTTGTTTTAAAACGGTTTGAAATTCGAGAGAAATCAACTTAATTTAAACAAAGACAAATCTTATGTTTAACTAAGACCTAAATGATTAGGATTTGTTCACAAAAAATATTTACAAGTGATTAGGTTAAAAAATCAAATGAAAAATAATATTTAAAGTATTAAAAACACTTAAAAACAAGTCATTTTAAACCTATTAAAAATATACCAAATAATATATATTTTTTGTGATTTTTTTGATATTCATAAAATACATATATTAAATAAGAAGTGTACAAAAAATGAAGCAAAAATAAATTAATTTGGTTGGTTAATTAATTGGTTAAAGTTGTAAAAAAATGATTAAAATAAGTGTTAAAAAAAGTTTTGTCTTCACAAAGGTTTGAACCCACGCCCTCACTCTCACTAACCAAAACACTTGCCAACTGAGCCACGCTTGTGGCTTGTAATACACACGCGTTTAATTAGTTATATTTCAAAACAAGGATTTGAATTTTCCAAACAAAAAACGCGCCAAGAACACAACCCTAACTGATTTTTGAAAATCATTGAAATTGGATTATTTGGATCAAGTAAAGGGTCTATCTCACTCGGTTTTTCACAAGGATCATGATGGTACCCTCATAATTCATTTATTTTTGCTCTAAGGTGATCAATTTTCGCATGAACATGAAGAACCCTAAAACTGAATTTGATTGTGAAATGATGTATGTGCAAGTTATGATGCAACTGATTGAGGGTTAATGATCCTCATATGTGCAGAAACAAGATGGTAAACCAGTTTTTCATTTATGATGCATGATTCATGGAGTTTGAAGTTCATAGCACTTACCTTCAAAAACGACAAAACTGAGAATTGAATTTCGAGCTGGAGGTGTTACAGATGCTTTGTAATGATCTGGATAGCTTCAATGATGATTATGGAAGGTGTCTGGATGCTTGGAATGGATTGAATTCATCTGAGCAAAGCCATGGAAGCCGATCTGCAGTTGCTTGGAGTGAGGATCGAATTTGAAGATTCTGAGGTTACAGATCATATGTGAGTGTTTGGATAGCTCATATGTGATATATATAAGGTGTTAGAAGTGTTAGCTTGGACATAAATGAGCTTGAGTTGAATTTGGCATGATAAGGCTAGTGTTATGCATATTTGGGAAGTGAGGTAGTGATTCTGAGTTCTAGGTGTTTTTGGGGTGCATGAGAGGATCAAACACATCCTATATGATGTTTATGAGTTGTTGGAACCGCCATTTTGCTCAGAACTTCAATGGTTTAGAGGTTGAGATTTCTACCTCTTTGAACACTATGAAACTTGCAATTCAAGAAAGAAGAAGAAAACCTATGATTATGAGGTTTTGGTGTGATTTTGAGAGTGGAAATGACCTCTATTTATAGGCCAAGTTTTCTGAATACAAAGCCTTGCAAGTTGATCAAAGAATGGTGATTTGGCATTTGGAGATAAAATGGAATCTTTCACATTAAATGTAAATGGTTAAAATGACTTAAACCATGGTTAATTCTTCCAAGCTTCTTATCTCTTTCCAATCTGATCTCAAATCAGAAAATATCTCTCAATTATTGCATTGGTGTATCATTACTTGCATTATAGGTCATATAGTGTTCATAACTTTGTGAAATGGTGTGAAACTTTAAGCATAATGACCTCTAATGACAAAATTCAAAACCATAGCTATGCTCCATATTTTTTCATGCTCTTGGACATTTTGGAAAACTCATGTTATGTACTTCAAAACCCTAGTTGAAAGTTTCTTCAAGACCTTTAAGGAAATGGGTGAAAAAGATCCATGAACTTTGAAGAAAGTGAGATTTTAAGTGAATTTTTCAAAAGATACCAACTTTGAAGCTCCACATCTCTTAAATGGTTGATCTTATGGAAAAAAATTATATGTGACAAAGTTGTTCATTGGGTCAAAATCTACAACTTTCATGTTGGAAGTTTTTTTCAGTTTGTAGGTGAAATTTTGAGTTATTCCCTTCCAAAGTTTGGAAAAAACCATTGAAAAACACTTAGAAAATTTTCTAAGTATGGAAAGTCAAATTTTTGACTTTTTGATTCTTAATTGATTTTCTTGATTTTACTTGATCAAATGACTTCATATATCATATATTGATGATTTAAAACTTCAAAAGTCATGGTTGACCAAAATTTCCAAAAAGTCAATGGTGATCTTGTACAGTTGACTTTTTCAGACGAATCACGTTTCTGGAGATTTCAAATGAACCAGGCTATCCTCACCAAATGAATGGTATGAATGGATCACATTGAGTTATTGGAAGACCTTGAGCCATGGTTTAAGTTGTGGCACCATGTTCTGATTAAAAGGTCAGTTGTTCAGGTGAATTAGGTCAAAAACCCTAATTGTCGACCTGATGAAATTAATGACTGTGGATCTTGAATTGAGATACAATTTCCATTGGATATTGTCATAGGGATTATTTGAAGATGATTGAAACCTTTGAGTGATTCCTTGGAGCTTTTTAGGGTTTCCCAAATGTGATCCCTGATTTTAGTCCCTGATAGTTCAAAACCCTAATCTGATGATTTGAAATTTCACTGCTGATCAATCCTTGTGTAGGAGATGTCTTGAGCCAATAGATTAGGTCAAAATGATGTACTTGGGGTCTTGAGGTCATGTCCCAAGTCATTAGGTCAAATTCTGAGCAAAAGTCAGGAGTATGCTGTCTTCAGTCAAAACCCTAATCTGGTTGATTCAGAGCTTTTGAGCTTGTTGAAATGAACCTTTGAGGATCAAATGTTGACTGTTGATGAAGATAGTTCATATGAGATGAAGGGAGAACAAAAACCCTAATTGATTGTTACTTGTACTGATGAGTGATTTCTTATTTAAATCCTGCTGAGTCACAAGTAGCAAACACAAGCTATGCAATTTGTTAGATATGCAAATGATGCATATGCAGATGATATGAGGCGGTATCTTAGGTCAAAAATTGGGGTATGAAAGATGCCCCTATTTAAGTTTCTTCAACCTGAGATATGAAGATTGAAAATCTTCGTTTTGATAGGGTGGAAGAGACTTAAATATCAGAAGACGCGAATTTTGGACCTAAGATACCAAAATTGCGAATGATGCAAGGATATCTTTACCGAGGGGATATCAAGAACTGACTCCACTGGGGACAAGAGATTGGGAAGGATGTCTCAATCCGGTTTAGGAAGAGAATCCGTTTTTCTCTTTTCGGGAAAGCAAGTGTATGCTTCACCGGGGAATGATAGCTTTGTAAGAAAAGCTTACCTATCGACATTATCGACTATCAGCACAGTGACAGACTTGTTTAATAATGCGAAGGTAAGAGGTATGAAACTGTATTACCGACTATCAGCATTGTGATAGACTTGACAAGGTAAAAAGAGTTTCAAAGGTTCGGTTAATATTACCGACTATCAGCATTGTGATAGACATGATAAAGTAATATAACCAGAACAAAAGGTTACCGACTACCAGCCTCGTGATAGTGGTTCTGAAGACATGATCAATTATCAGCCGAGTGATAAAATGATTCTGGAGACTTTGCTAGGGAAATTACTGGTTATTCAGCCTTGTGAATAGTAATAAGGCCCTGATTGTCACATGGTCTTCATGATTGATTTCCTAGAGAGGAAAAAGTCTTTTGGAAGAGACATAAGCTGCTCAGATGAGGCTATTGCTTATTGTCTGTTTTTCACGACTCTATTTGGGGAATCGGAATTTGAATATTTGGTAAAGACAGGGTCCTATCCAAAAATGAATTGGAAAGAAACGGTCAAACAAGACTTTGCACCCAATGAGGAATGAACTCGAATGGGGATTTTCTTCTTTGTTTTGGAGAGGAAAAACTAAAGCAACCTTCTTCCACGAGGAATGATCTCAGTGGGGAACTGGAGAAAGTAGATGTTCTTTCTGCTTATGGGTGACAACCTACTGGAGAGATGACACGCCCATACCTGTTTCTTTTGGAGATAGATACATCCTAAACAAGTGATTTCGAAGCAAACATTGAAAAATGCAAGAATGCATAAATGATGCAAATATGTATGAATGCTGAATGTTATGAATGTTGCATGCATGTTGACGATACTGACAGACAAAGAAGTATATACTAGAGACGGACCAACGTCGCAATACAACCAGATACTCGGCAAATGTTCTTTAACACGGTGCAGATAACACAGGTGATGAATGGTGTTGTATGCTTTCAACTTCTCTTGGGAAGACAAGCATCTTTCTTACTGGGATGGAAGAATTTCTTCATTGGAGATGAAAGATCTTCTTCACTGGAGATGAAAGATCTTCTTCACTGGGGATAAAAGAACTTTTCCTACCACGAGGGGTAATTGGTTCAGGAATTCTTTTTGGGATAAGAATACCGTTGTCCCATAATCTCTTTTAAGGAAGGGAACAAGTCTTAGGGAGAATCCTTTGTTCATCCTATGGAGACACCTGTTGATGTTCCTTCTGTTGTTCACAACTCAAAGGAAAGTTTCGCTTTTATTTTGAAAAGAAAGGAAAAGTAAATTCATTTAAAACTTCTTTTTTTCTTTTTTTCTTTTAAAAGTGAATAACACAATTAAAGCGTCATTTTGCAAGCTAAAAGAAATTAGAGATTCCAAACAAGTGGGCACCAGGCTCAAATTTATTTAATAGGATGGTAATCAGCTAAAGGCATGATTCCATAAAGTATTTACAAAAGTTGGAAATGGTAAATATGCGGAAAAGGATACGTTGAAAGCAATAACCACTATTCTCCCTAACAAATTTGAGTTCCAACTGTGCTTGTCGCTTCAGATTGGCGATGATTTGATTGAAGATCCTTTGATGAAAAAGACTCCTCAGGTGACGAAGTACGAACTGATGCAGTTACTTTGTCATAAATCCTTAATTTTTGCCTAGATTGCCCTTTCAGGTTTTCAATCTACCAGGATAAATTTTTTTTGTTTATTGTCTCTAATTTTTGCCTGGACCGCCCTTTCAGGTTTTCAATCCACCGAGACGCTCATTTTTGCCTAAGTCGCCCTTTGCGGGTTTTCGACTTACCGAGCTAATCTTTTGTCTTTTTTAGACAAAGTATTTCTTGACTGCATCAGCATTCACAGGATGTTGGAGTTCATCACCATCCATGGTGCAAGAGTCATGGCGCCGCCAGAAAATGTTCTTTTGACAACATACGGGCCTTCGTAATTAGGAGACCATTTTCCCCTAGAATCTGGTTGAAAAGACAAGATATTCTTAAGCACGAGGTCGCCTTCTTGAAATTCACGAGGTCGCACCTTTTTGTTGAAGGCTTGTTTCATCCTTGCTTGGTATAACTGTCCATGGCAAAGAGCAGTCATTCGTTTTTCTTCGATTAAGTTTAACTGATCGTATCTGCTTTGACACCATTCAGCCTCTGATAACTTAGTCTCCATGAGAACTCTCGTTGATGGGATTTCAACTTCTACGGGGAGCACAACTTCCATGCCTTATACTAGAGAAAAAGGAGTTGCCCCTATTGAAGTACGCACTGAAGTACGGTACCAATGTAAAGCAAATGGCAGCATTTCGTGCCAGTCTTTGTAAGTGATGACCATTTTCTGGAGGATCTTCTTAATGTTCTTGTTAGCAGCTTCCACGGTGCCGTTCATTTTTGGTCTGTAAGGAGAAGAGTTATGATGCTCAATCTTGAATTTCTCACATAGTTCTTTCATCATTTTGTTGTTCAAATTTGAACCATTGTCAGTAATGATCTTGCTGGGAACACCATATCGGCAAATGATGTTGTTCTTGATGAACCTCACGACCACTTGTCTTGTAACGTTGGCGTAAGATGCTGCTTCGACCCATTTGGTGAAGTAATCAATTGCCACCAAGATGAAACGATGACCGTTTGAAGCTTTCGGTTCGATCATTCCGATCATGTCGATACCCCACATGGAAAAAGGCCATGGAGATGAGAGAACGTTGAGTAGAGTCGGTGGCACATGGATCTTATCTGCGTAGATCTGGCACTTGTGACATCTCTTCACGTGTTTATAACAGTCAGATTCCATTGTCAACCAATAGTATCCTGCTCTTAATATCTTCTTGGACATTGCATGCCCATTTGAATGAGTTCCAAAGGACCCTTCATGCACTTCATGCATTAACATGTCTGCTTCGTGTCTGTCCACGCATCTGAGCAAAACCATGTCGAAGTTTATTTTGTATAGCACATCTCCGTTCAAGAAGAAACTACCAGAAAGCCTCCTTAGAGTTTTCTTATCTTTGTTTGATGCCCCAAGCGGGTACTCTTGAGTTTGAAGGAAGCGTTTGATATCGTGGAACCACGGTTTATCATCGATGACTGCTTCAGTTGCAAACACATAGGTGGGCCTTTCAAGGCGCATAATTCTGACTTTAGGCATATCATTCCAAGGACTGACTTTGAACATGGAAGACAGAGTAGCCAAGGCATCTGCCATTCAATTCTGATCTCGAGGTATATGATGCAATTCAACCTTGTTGAAGAAAGTCAACAGACGTCTTGCATAATCTCTGTAAGGAATCAAGCCAGGGTGGTAAGTTTCCCACTTGTCTTTGATTTGGTTGATCACAAGGGCTGAATCTCCATATATGTCTAGGATCTTGATCCTTAAGTCAATGGCTTCTTCGAGACCCATGATACAAGCTTCATATTCTGCGACGTTGTTAGTGCAATCAAATAGTAATCTGGCGGGGAATGGGATATGAGTACCCTTGGGAGTGATGATGATTGCCCCAATTCCATTTCCAAAAGCGTTAACTGCTCCATCAAAAATTAGGCCCCATCTTAATCCAGGATCAGGACCTTCTTCAGGTAACGGTTCGTCACAATCTTTCATCTTTAAGTACAAGACATCTTCATCAGGAAAGTCAAACTTGAGAGATTAATATTCATTAATTGGTTGATGCGCCAAATGATCGGCGAGAATACTTCCTTTGACCGCTTTTTTAGCACGGTACTCGATGTCATACTCGGATAATAGCATTTGCCATCGGGCAATCCTTCCTGTTAATGCGGGCTTTTCAAAGACATACTTGATTGGATCCATTTTGGAGATTAACCTAGTAGTATTGTTGATCATGTATTGGCGGAGACGTTTTGAAGCCCAAGCCAAAGCGCAACATGTTTTCTCGAGCATGGAGTAACGAGACTCACAATCCGTGAATTTCTTACTCAGGTAATAGATGGCATGCTCCTTCCAACCGGTTTCATCCTACTTTCCAAGCACACAACCCATGGATTCTTCTAACACGGTAAGGTACATGATTAGTGGTCTTCCTTCAACCAGAGGAATCAATATTGGTGGTTCTAACAAGTATTCCTTGATACTGTCGAACGCTTTCTGGCAATCTTCAGTCCATACAACCCCTTGATCTTTGCGGAGAAGCTTGAAAATCGGCCCACAAGTAGCAGTCATCTGAGAGATAAATCTGGGGATATAGTTCAATCGTCTGAGAAATCCTCTTACTTGCTTTTCAGTTTTTGGTGCAGGCATCTCTTAAATAGCTCTGACTTTGTCGGGATCTACTTCAATACCTCTTTGGCTGACAATGAAACCCAGGAGTTTTCCAGATCCAACCCCAAAAGTACATTTGTTAGGATTCAAGCGAAGCTGATATTTCCTTAGTCGTTGAAACAACTTCAAAAGGTATTCAATATGTTCTTCTTCTGTGCTGGACTTGGCTATCATGTCGTCCACATAAACTTCAATTTCTTTATGCATCATGTCATGAAAGAGAGTAGTCATTGCCCTTTGGTAAGTTGCGCCTGCATTCTTTAATCCAAATGTTATCACTTTGTAGCAAAAGGTACCCCATGGGGTGATGAAAGATTTCTTCTCCATGTCTTCGGGCGCCATCTTGATCTGATTATAACCAGAGAACCCGTCCATGAAGGAAAAGACGTTGAACTTAGCGGTGTTATCGACCAGCATGTCGATATGTGGTAATGGAAAGTCATCTTTTGGACTAGCTTTGTTCAAGTCACGGTAGTCAACACACATTCTGACTTTACCATCTTTCTTCGGAACCGGCACTATGTTGGCCAACCAATGAGGATATTCAGAGGTGACAAGAAAACCTGCGTCGAGTTGCTTTTGAACTTCTGTTTTGATCTTGTTAGCCATATCAGGGTGAGTCCTTCGCAATTTCTGCTTAACTGGCGGACATTCTAGTTTCAATGGCAAGTAATGCTGAACAATATTGGTATCCAACCCAGGCATGTCTTGGTAGGACCAGGCAAACACGTCAACATATCCTTTGAGAAGATCTGTCAGCCTACTCTTGATATCAGTATCAAGCAGCGATCCAATGGTCACTTCTTTTTTGTCTTCTTCAGAACCCAAGTTGATTCTTTCTAAAGGCTCTCTGTGAGGCAGAATGGCTCTTTCCTCGTGCTTAAGTAATCGGGAGATCTCTTCCGGGATCTCTTCTTCTTCCTCTTCTTCGGCTTCGAACACAGGAAACTCAAAGTTGGGAGAGGGCATAGGGTTATTGCATTCAATGGGTTTATCAATAGTAAATCTGCACATATGATTTATATTTATTTTTTAGAAAATTTATGAATGCAAGAGTGTATGCAGATTTTTTTGAAAAAGTTTTTTTTTTGGTTTTTTAGGATTACCATTTCCAGAAAAAGCAAAAAATAAAACACATAGTGTAGGGAATCCAAAATGACACTTTATTTATGATTCATTTTTGAAACAAAGCCCTAAACACAAACTAATTTGTCTTGGGCAGGACAAAGAGGGAAACTTTTAAAAACAAAGCCCTATACACAAAGTTATTTGGGCGGAAAAAACATTTAAAAGCAAAGCCCTATAAAACATCTCTCTGCTTTGGGCCAGGCAGGAGGTCAAAATAACAGCGACGTGATTACTTTGAGCGGCGAACAACATTCGGAACATCGACAGCTTTCCAGTAGCAACGAACTCCTCTGTGTATTATGTATTCAGGAAAATTCCCCTCAGAATTATCTTTAGTATTGACATTGGCCGCTGGTCGAGCAGGATTTGAAGGTCCTGGTTTGTCACCCTTGTTCTTTGTAGAGTTGAAGCGGTCTTCTTCTACTTCTTGAAGAGCATAAGATGAGTCACAATCTTCAGGATCTTCAGGATGTAATTCCCAATCTTCAAGATGAAGAGACTTATTGTCAGAGACACTTTCCAAGTCAACTGCGGGGCCATCTTCCCCTTCATCTTTAAAAATGGCGTTTATGTGATAATAACCATCTTCAGGATTATCAATCTTGGTAGATGCATTGAAGTTGAAATTTTCAGTAATTTCAAGCTGCTGTGCAAATTGAGAGTATTTGTAGGCCTCTTCTGGTTGACTGTTATATTCAAAGGGATCTCCCCATCCAGTTGGTTGGATGTCTTCAATCGAAATCTTTGAACTTTCAGGTGCAGTATATCTCACCATATAATCAAACTTGCCACTTGGTTGTCCCAAGGTGTCCCAGACCTCTGCAGGAATAGGCGGAGTTTCATTAGCTTTGGATTTCTCTGAAGGAGGATAGAACGGTGCATATGGTTCTTCTTGAGATATGTATCCCGAGTCATTGAGATAACATTTCCATTCTTCTTCAGGATCAGGTAGACCTTCTTCGATGCATTCTTCGATAAGGACATTAACCTCTTGAGGAATTGGGTTAAGGAATCCTCCACTATGGAACGTTTCTTTGATCGGACGAAGGGTTTCATCCTTCTTGGTGCAGTTTGAAAACATCGGTGAACATCCGAGTCCTGCTCTGGTTTCATTGTTGGTAGGGATCACAACTTGCCCCCAGCCAGTGGTAGTTCCATCTTTTACTACTTTCACTGCCTCTTTGTATGAAGAGATTGATGCTTTCTTTTTGGAAGATTCGTCTTCTAAAGAGAGACCTTGGAACTGTGTTCCTTCCACATTATCAGCACTTATGAAAGAGAAATTGGATAAATGGCTCACCATTAAGGCTTGCTCCCCACTTATTGTTACCAATTTTCCATTTGTTACAAACTTTAACTTTTGATGGAGCGTAGACGTTACTGCCCCTGCTTCAAGGATCCATGGTTGTCCTAACAGACAGCTATAAGCAGCTTGAATGTCCATGACCTGGAAGGTGATTTGAAATGTATGTGGACCAATTGTCATGGGAAGGTTGACTTCGCCGATAACAGATTTTCGCGATCCATCAAATGCTTTGACTACTATACCACTGAACTTCATAGGCATTCCTTGGTAAGATAAATGAGCATGAGTCGTCTTCGGCATCACATTCAAGGAAGATCCGGTGTCTACCAGCACGTTGGATAAAGAGTCTGACTGACAATTCATAGAAATGTGCAAAGCAAGATTGTGATTTCTACCCTCCTCGGGGAGTTCTTCATCACAGAAGCTTAAATTGTTGCAAGCTGTTATGTTGGCTATTGTCCCATCAAAATGGTCAACAGTCACATCATGATCCACAAAAGCTTGATCTAATACTCTCATTAGGGCTTCCCTATGGGCTTCTAAGTTTAAAAGCAATGAAAGTATTGAGATTTTTGAAGGAGTCTGCATAAGCTGATCCACAATCTTGTATTCGCTTCTTTTCATAAGCTTCAAAATTTCATCAAAGTCAGGATTGACATTGGTTCCACTTGATTGGCCAACATCAGTGTTTGTATTACTAACAGGAGTTTCCACAGGATTCCCCACTGGTGTATCGACAGGATTTTGCTTGGTTGCAGGAGCAATAGGCTGCTTTGAAGGCAATGGAGTGTACACACGTCCACTTCTTGTTACTCGACTCACATCGGCGATATTCACGACAGATGAAAGAGTAGGTAAAGGAACTTCTTGTCCATTCTTTATCATTGTTGCATTGTAGTTGTAGGGAACTGCCTTGTCAGAGTCATAGGGAATAGGTCCAGGTAGATAAATGATCAAAGGAGCAACAGGAACCCTTGGCTTGTTGTAGGTAACTTCTATGCGCTCAGGCATGTTGAAATGAGGAACGATGACGTTAACTTTAGGCATTTCCGAGTTGATATTTGAGACTAAATGCTCATGCGGATAACATCCTATCATGTTAACTTCATCTTCATTCCTATTTCTGAAGATCTGAATAGTACCATCATCTAGCAAAACTTGAAGATCTCTTCTTACAATCGAACATCCATGAGGATCTACACAACATATGCTGCAGGAACCGTAGTGATGCTGGCGAAAATTCTGCCCTTGACAGAGAGTGGCGTGCATTTGTACCAAATCTGCTCTTGAGAAATTGATGTCATAGATTCGGTATGGACCAGGACATCCATACACCATGTTTACAACATGCCCTCCATGATTGGGCAGCGGACTTGCTTGCACATTTGGATTCAAATTTCTGAAAGAGAGAAGATTTGATCTAACCAACCTCTGAACTTCATATTTCAAAGCTATGCAATGCTCGAGATCATGGCCAGGTGCTCCTTGATGATAAGGGCATGAGACCTCAGCTTTGTACCACCATGGTAGTTTCTCAGGTACTGGTGGTGGTGCTTTGGTTTGAACAAGACCTCTTTCAATCAAGGTAGGATACAACTCTATGTAGGTCATTGGAATCAGATCAAACTGTGGAGCTCTTTGTACACGATTCTGATTGTTGTTGAACTGCTGAGCCTGTTTTCGAGGTTGTTGTTGTTGAAACTGCGGTGTAAATCCCGGATTCGGTGCTGTATTAACTGCTGGCGCGATAGTAGCTACCTGTTGTTGACGATTGACATTTCCTCTTGGCCTCCCTTGGGATACCATGTCAACACTTTGTTCTTTCTTCTTTGGGAAACCACTTCCGAACTTTTTGGTTCCGCTTGAAGATCCACCTTCTTTAGTTAGACGTTCGGTTCGGACTCCTTCTTCTAGACGCATCCCCATGTTTACCATTTCGGTGAAATCACTTGGAGCACTAGCAATCATGCGTTCATAATAAAATGGGCCAAGAGTATTCAAGAAGATCTTTGTCATCTCTTTCTCTTTTAGCGGTGGATTAATCTGAGCAGCAGTTTCTCTCCATCGTTGGGCATATTCTTTGAAAGCTTCATGGTCTTTTTGAGCCATGGATCGGAGCTGGTCTCTGTCTGGAGCCATATCCGAGTTGTATTTGTATTGTCAGACAAAGGCCTCGCCTAGGTCGTTGAAAGTTCGAATGTTAGTGCTATCCAATCCTGTGTACCACTTCAGTGCCGCACCAGTCAAACTGTCTTGAAAGTAGTGGATGAGCAACTGACGATTATCTGCATAAGTAGACATCTTCCTAGCATACATCACGAGATGGCTTTGTGGACAAGAACTACCTTTGTACTTCTCAAAGTCAGGGACCTTGAATTTAGCTGGTATTTGTACACTGGGAACTAAGCAAAGTTCCTGGGCATTTTTCCCGAACAGGTCTTTCCCACGAATAGCTTTGACTTCTAGCTGAATCTTGTTGAACTATTCTTGGAGATCTTCCACGCGGTTACGCTGATTTGTGCTATCACCTTGATCATGATAAATCTCATTGTCTCCGTATGGAACAATGTGAACCATAGGAGCAACAACCGTCATAGTGGGTTGAGAGAGTGCCATAGTGATTTGAGAGAAGGTTACCCCCTGATTTGGAGTGAACAGTGAACTTTGTGCAGCAGGTGCTTCAGTTGTGGTTGCTTGAACCCTAGAAACATTATGGAGAAAACCTGTACCGAAGCTGAAAGGCGTGCTCCAACCTTCTGGCATGGAGAAAGATGGAATGCTGAATGCAACTGTAGAGACTGGAGTAGTGATTTCAGATATCACTGTTGCTTGACTGTTTGGTGGTGGTTGATTCTGCGCGGCCATTAAGGAGTCAACTAGAGTAGTGAGACTTTCCAACTTTTCTTGAAGGGTTGTCACTCTACCACAGAGCTCAATATTCTCTTGTTCAGAGCTTTCCATCACTCTTCTCTTGCTTGAACGAGTATTGTATCTGTGATCTGATTGCGAGCGCGGTCGTGAATCTTTGAGGCGCGACAGCTTGACGATCTAATGGAGAAATATCCAAAAGATGAGACTCTATACAACAGACTCGAAATGCAGAATGATGCATGCAAAAAGAAGTTTATTATTTTTCCAATTATTTTAAAGATTATTTTCTTGCAAACATTTGAACACAAACTATTCTTTTATTTTTTTTATTGCAATAATGGGAAATGTTACAACATTGGAGCGTGGCTCCTACAGAAGCAAATGATAAATAAAAGCTAAACAATCCTAAGCATCCTCATCGGATGAAGAACCAAATGCGTTACGCAGCTTGAGCTTCATGATTTCTTTCCCATAGTAAGCTTTCAACTCGGCCTTTTCGGTCCTCAGTTTGTCAACAACATTCTTCCAATCGTTAGGAGTTGGAGCGTTGCTTGTTGAACCTTCAAGCTTTTTCTTGCTTTCTTTGATGTACCTCCTGATTGCAGCATCTTTCCGACGGATCTTCTCATCTTTACTCATGAGCCATCCATCTTGGCAGTAGAGGGTTTCTTCGTGATCTTTCACCCGTTTCTTCATCTTTCTGTTTTCAACATCAGTCTTACGAAACTTGTCTTCCCAAGCGTCTTTCTCTAACCTCATCTTGGCCAAAGTCTCCTGGTATTCTTTCGTAGTGTCAATGGGAATGTTGGGTAGTTGAGATACCACATGGAACATGGGTTTTTCATAATCATAAGGCATTTGAAACTCCCTTGCTCTTTTCTTTACCCAATAGGTGTAGGTGTCCATGGAAATGCAATTCCTTACCCCACCTTTTTCTTTCCTTCGGATGTCATACCAAGCTCTCACCATTCTTATCTTCAACCCTTGAGGATCCTCCCCCTCTTGATAGAAGTAGCTTTCCACTATGAGACCAACAGGTTTCGTTGAATTTGCAAACCCGAGTTGTCGTCGGGCTAAGACCAGATTGTAGTTAATTCCTCCTTGTGTACCAATGAGGGGTACGTTGGCGAACTCTCCACAACTATCAATGGTTTCTGTACCGCAGCGAGCCAGAGTATACCAATGGATATCATTATTAGTAAGAGACATAAGTCTTCGAGGCCAATGCAAACCTTCTCGATTTTCCGTGAAAATAGGAGACTTAGGTAAGTGTGAAACAATCGATTTGAACAATAGAGGTGTGTAGCGGGGAAAATCTGATATCGAAGCCATGGGATTGACTCGAATCAATATTTCGTTTGAAATCGCCACCGCGCTTTATTTTTTCAAAGGAAAAGGGAAAAGAACGTAAAACCCAAAGTTGTTTTTTAAAACAAGAAAGAGAACTCAGGTACGGGTGTTGATTATATGAGGGGAAGGTTTAAAGCACCCCTCATATCTGTGGTACTCCACAGGAACCTTTTTGAAAATCTGTGTCGTGTGTGCTAAAAAACGGTTTGTTTTATTTTTAAAATAAGCTCGGCAAAGCGTTAAACTTTGTGCCTACATACCTCCTCGGTGCAATGGAGAAGTCAGAGCTAATGTAGTTCCGCTTAAAGGGAAAAACATTTTAAAAAAGAATAAACACTTTATCATCGTCGGAGAGAAATACTCAGCCATTGATCTTGAGCATGAGAACAAACGAGTTCTTTGCATTGCAAATGAAAGAAGGGCACCAACTCGGATGAAATCAACAAGTATGCCACTAGCTCTCTCACGCGGAAAAGTTCTCATTATATCAATCAATTTCAAAATCGTGGGGTATAACCACTCGTTTCGACGATTAATAGTGTCTAAACTTTCGAAGAAAAGGCCACTAAGAGCAAAAGATATTTTTTAAGAAAAAGGTTTTGAAAAGATTTGCAAACATAAGAATATTTTGAAAAAGGGAGAAGATTTTGAAAATTTAAGAAGTGGGAGGAGATGAAGAGGCTATCCTATTGCGTAAAATAAAAGCTAAGGAAAAGAACGGTCTAACCGAAATAAGAAGCCAACACTTGACATTGTGTGTCAAGGTAGATTTCCCTTCCTTTGGAATATCAATACTAAACCAACATTATCACTTGGGGATCCAGATGAACTTATTGTCTTAGCACCACTTTGCATTAAGCACATTAAAATTATGACAAAAATCGGGCAGAGTAACGGCTGTTTTCGGGTAAAATCCTTATCTCAATGCCTTGGAATTAACCATCAAGGGCTTTCAAGGAAATACCTGCACACATAACCAAACAACAATCCAATGCCAGACAGACAGAACAATCACAGAGTAATAATAGAATGAGAATCCAGAGGTCCTAAGTCCATAAGTCCGAGTCTCCCAAATGCTAGGGATAGTAACCAATAGTCCAAAAGAGAGCCTTATGTGTTTTTTAGATTTTTGTTGATTATTAGTGTTTTAGCATAAAAGTAAAGTATGATCCAAGTGGACAAAGAGAAAATGGAGGAAACATAAACATAGCGTCCAAATGGACAAAGAAAAAATAGCGGAATATAAACGTCCAAATGGACAAAGAGAAAATGGCGGAAACATAAACATGAATAATAAAATAAAGCATAAAGCGAGAAATAATAAAGAACAATATAAAAAAGTGCTGAAATTAAAGTCAATTGTTAGATGTTAAAGATAACCATCTTGAAACTTGTCAAGTATGTTATCAAAGTTAGTAGTGAAGATCGATGGTGAGTGAAGGATGTTCTCGGATTTAAAGTCAATGGAAACTTATCAGAAGCTTGATAAAATCATAGCGACTACACGATAAATTTCCATAAGTCTTAAATCAACCGCATACAATTCTCTTCCATATTTGATCTTTTTTATTCGGGACACGAAATATTGCGCTATGTTAAGCAGATCACCAAGTGATTTATGTAGAAATCACCCTACAACGAGGCCGGTCAAAACTTTATATGCTAATGCATGCGAGAGAAATGATATGTAGATCATTCTCCGAAAGCAATACCGCACGAAAAGAAAATAGGTAACGATCTAGTCTTTACTAAGAATCCATAAGAATTCTCAAAGTATTAAGACTTTCATCGATCAAAAGAAAAAAGAGAAGAAGAAGAAAATCATAAAAGATAATCAACTCACACTATCATTAATATCATTCATCTGATATTATGGATTTGGTTATTTCAAACCTATAAACATCCTAGATCCAATGATATTAATGAAATGGAGGAAGAAGAATAAATGCAAAAGATAATCAACTCACACTATCATTAATATCATTCATCTAATATTATGGATTAGGTCATTTCAAACCTATCAACATCCTAGATCCAATGATATTAATGAAGTGGAGGAAGAAGGAAGGAAAAACAAGCATAAAAAAGGCAAAAAACCACATTCTGCCAGCAGGAAATCGATTTCATACAGGGGGAAATTGATTTCCATAGTGCAATTTTCAAAAAAAAACAAGTTACGTTCAGCAGGAAATCGATTTCAGCCTTAAGTAAATCGATTTCATCAGTGTAAATTTCAGCAAAAACATCATTTAAAGGCATGAAACTTGATTTGAACAAATATACAAACACCTTATGATCACACATCAACTTGAGCACGAAATTTCCATCACAAAACCAGCAAATATCATCAATATAGCATCAAAGATGCATTGAACACAAGCAATAAAGATCTACATCATGGATCTAGCAAATTACCACTTCTTGAACAAAAGTCTTGGAGTAGCTTCAAGAGCAAGCACAAAGTGTATAGATCCTTCAAATTTGGAGATGAACAACCAAAGAAAAGAGAGAAATGTAGGAGGTTTAGTTCAAAATTAGCAAGATTCAATGTGAATCTCACTAATCTTATGAAAATGAACTTTGGGTGAGGGTTTTGGAAAGGGTGAGAAATGAATTTGCAAGCAATTTTTTGGCTCTCCAAGCTTGAGAAATGAGAGAGTAGTGGCCTCTATTTATAGGATGAGAGCAAGAGTAGTGGCAATTTGGTCATTTGCTCTTGGTTAATTAACTTGTGTTTAATTGGTGATTAAAGTGGCATTTAAATGGTAAAAAATGGTAAAATGAGGTTAAAATGGAATTAATGAAGGGAATTATTTTGGTGAGATGGAAAATTGGTAAAATGACAAAAATGGTCAAAGAAAATAGGTGCCAAAATCAAATCAAGCTTCCCTCTCTATTTTTTTTGAATTTCGCCTTAAGGAAATCTATTTCCCCCAGGAGTGAAATCGATTTCACTCTGTTCCAGAAGATAATTTGGCGCAAAATACACTAGGGAAATCGATTTACCCAGGAGGGAAATCGATTTCATGCTGTCAAAAATGTGATTTTGTTGAAAATTGCTGTAGGGAAATCGATTTACCCAAGAGGGAAATCGATTTCATCAGTCCAAAATATGGAAAATGCCTTGTTTATTGCATGTCTTGGCTTGGTACCTACAAAACAAAAGCCTACAAAGAAAGAAAGAAATATTTTTGGTATTTGGGTTAGTATAATATGCATACAAGATACACAATCATTGGTGCTTGATGGTCCCTCTTATTGATGAGGTGAGTGCAACACCACAAACAAAACTTCCAAGTGAAGCTCTTGATTAATGATTGGGATATGAATGATATATGATCTTAGGGTCAAAAATTGGGGTATGACAGATGCCCCTATTTAAGTTTCTTCGATCCGGAGGTACGATGATTGCAAATCTTCGTTTTGACGAGATTGAAGAGACTTAAATATATAAAACACACAATTTTTGATCCTAAGATGCAATGCAAAGGTTTAATGAATGCATATGATGATGATGAAACATAGCAACACTAGGGATGCGAAGGAAATCCACTGGGAACACAAAATGTCTTTGTGGGAATAATTCCACTGGGGAAGATAAGGATCTGTTGGAGAGACGAAACTCTGCTGAGGAAAGGAACTTCACTGAGGAAAGCATTTCGCACCAGAGAGGTCAAAGCATCATCTTTCACTAGGGATGAGAAAAAGGGACATCCTCTTTCACTGGGGATGAGAAATATGCATCCTCTTTCACTTGGGAATCAGAATACCTATTCTTCATTAACAGAGAACACACCATCGTTCCACTGATGATATGAATAGAAATGCATCGACGTACCACTGACGATGAAGATATAACAAAATACACCCACATTCCGCTGAAGGTGAACTACCAACGTCCTACTGGAGGTAGAAAGAGATGTATCGCCGTACCACTAACGATAACACATACCAACGTTCCACTGAAGGTATTGAAGAGATATACCACCGTACCACTGATGATATAAAAAGAGATAATTCATCGACGTACCACTGATGATGAAAGAGATGTATCGCCGTACCACTAACGATAACACATACCAACGTTCCACTGAAGGTATTGAAGATAAATACATCGACGTACCACTGACGATGAAGATAACAAAATACACCAACGTTCCACTGAAGATGAACTACCAACGTTCCACTGGAGGTAGAAAGAGATGCCTCTTCGTATCACTGATGGTGAAGAGCAATCAATAATATAATTTTTTTCAATGATTTGAGGATGCAAGCACAAATGCATAATCTCAATATTCATCGTCCAGCAGCCAAAATTCAATCCATGACCAAATGGAAAGAAGCTGCCCCAAAAAGACTGGACCAAGTGAGGGAAAAACTCACTAGTATTCTGTTCGTAGACAACTGAACAGAATAACTGAAACATATTATCCACCTAGAAACAAATTCAGTGGGGATTTTCAAGGAAAGTGAGCTTTTTCTGCTTAAGACACTCTAAATGAAAGAGCAATCTGATTGACAGTAAACTTTATGATATCAAATGTGAATGCATGACTGTTTTTTGATGCATGTTAATGATGCATATGCTGCCAAAACTTAGCACAAGTAGTAACTCAAGAGATAGAGTACGAGGATAACATAATCAAGCATGTCTCAAGCTGAACACCAGAGCAGAAACTGCTATAACAATCTTTTGATGGCATCAGAATAAATGCTACCCAACACTGAGGAAACATTGGAGCTGAGAAAACAAAATAACCAAGTTCTACATCATCTTCGAACCAGGCCAAAAGTACATTATGTGGGCTATATTCTTCCCCTTTTGCATATGAATACATCAACATATCCATTCCTTGTAATGCACTCATGAATCAAACAAAACTTCTTTTATATTTTTCAAAAAAAGATTTTGTTGAGATCAATTTTCTTTTTGTTTGAAAAATTACTATCAACAATAAATGACATTTTGAGAGATATGAAAGAAATAAGATTGCCAATAAAGGGTAAAGGCTCAAACTTTTTTAATAGAACGGTAGCTTACAGAAGGCAAGACCCCATAGATGATTACAAAGTTTGGAAAGTGGTGATTTTGTGGAAAAGGTACATTAAAATGTAATGACCCTATTCTCTCTCTCAACTTGGAATTCCTAAGCAAAGGCTTCCGTTGAAATGTGTTGAACTTCTTCATGATAAACAGATGACTGTTGATGATCAAGTCTTGTCTGATGTAGTTACTTGCCATGAATCCCTAACTTTTGCCTGGACCGCCCTTTCGGGTTTTCAGTCCACCGGGTATTTTATTCTGTTTATGTCTCTAATTTTTGCCTGGACCGCCCTTTCGGGTTTTCAATCCACCGAGACGCTCTTTTTTGCCTAAGCCGCCCTTTCGGGTTTTCAACTTAGCGAGCTGTTCTTTTATTATTTTTAGGCGAAGTATTTCTTGACTACATCAGCACTTACGGGACGTGGGAGCTCCTCTCCATCCATAGTTGCAAGAATTAATGCACCGCCAGAGAAGGCTTTCTTAACAACATATGGTCCTTCGAAATTAGGAGTTCACTTGCCCCTTGAATCGGAGGTGAAAGACAAGATACTTTTGAGCACGAGGTCGCCTTCTCTGAATACACGAGGTCGAACCTTCTTATCAAAAGCTTTCTTCATTCTTTTCTGGTATAACTAACCATGGCATAAAGCCTTCATTCTCTTTTCTTCTATCAAATTCAATTGATCAAACCTGCTCTGACACCACTCAGCCTCAGATAACTTGGTTTCCATTAAAACTCTCAACGATGGAATCTCAACCTCAATAGAGAGCACTGCTTCCATACCATAAACCAAAGAAAAGGGAGTTGCCCTTGTTGAAGTACGAACAGATGTACGGTACCCATGCAAAGCAAATGGGAGCATCTCATGCCAGTCCTTGTACGTAACAACCATCTTTTGCACAATCTTCTTAATATTCTTATTTGCTGCTTCAACAACTCCATTCATCTTTGGCCTATAAGGCGAAGAGTTGTGATGTTCAATTTTAAAACTTTCACACAGTTCTCTCATCATACTGTTATTCAGATTCGAGCCATTATCAGTAATGATCTTGCTCGGTACACCATATCTGCAGATGATGTTGTTCTTGATAAATCTGACCACAACTTGCTTTGTTACATTAGCATATGAAGCAGCTTCTACCCACTTGGTAAAGTAATCGATTGCTATCAGGATGAATCGATGTCCGTTCGAAGCCTTGGGTTCAATCATGCCAATTGTGGACCTCCGTTTTCGGCCATACCTCTCTCGGAGAGATACGTGAACTGACTCTTTTTATTGTTTCTGCTTTCGCATTTTTTGAAAATTCAGAGAGTCGCCACCGACCTTTTATTTTATCCAATTAAGGAAAGGTTTATAAAAGAAACAGAAAAAAGACCTTTAAGAAATTATGGGTAAGGGGGTAGGTTATACAAAGGGAAGGTGTTAGCACCCTTTGTATCCATGGTTATCCATGGGCTCTTAAGTTTGCTTAGCTCACTTGTTTTCGATCACTTTTCAATTGCTTTAAAATGCTCATATGTGGTTTCAAATACCTTTGTAAATTGAATTTGTAATGATCCTTGTGCGGATGTATACAAAGTGTTTTTTATCTTTCAAAAGATGTTTTTTTGAAAAAAAAGAACGTTAACTTCATAATGATCCTTGTTTGGATATATACAAAGTATTGTCTTTTTGGAAAGTTTTATTTTGAAAAACAACAGTGTATGAGAATTTTGTTTATTTTGATTTGAGCAAGCAAATTAGGAGGTCTACCCTGAGTTGTAAGGTCTTTATCCTATTTCCTTTAAAAATCTATCCTTTCACCGGATACAAACAAAAGGTTCGATTTTGTACTCGAAACAGTAGAATTTTGACTTTGATTTTGAAAAGAATGAGAAGGGATTACCTTAGAAGGTGCAAGTGTGATTGTGTTTGAATTCAGATATTTTATCTTTTGGAGTTAGTGATCTAACGGTTCAATTTTATCTTTGACATACACGCAGTTTATATGTGCTGGAATTTAAAATGCGGAAATGTAAAATGCGGAAAATAAATCTACGCTATTACATCGATTGTGCAGGAAATGTAAACTATGCCTATTTACATGAGTTTGGCAACCTATACATTTATCTAGGAATTTAAATTGCAAGAAAATAAAGACATGTTTTTTTTGGATTTTTTATGATTTATTTTAATTATAATTAATGCATGATTAATTAAATAAAAATGAGAAAAAGATGGAAACAAAATTTAAACCTAAAATTTAAGTTCAAAATATGTTCAAAATGCTTTTTAATTAATTTTAAAACAAAACTAATTTTTTTGGAATTTTTGAAATTGATTTGAAATTTATTAAGTTAATTAATACATAATTATACAAATAATTAAAATTTGAAGAGAAAATTATTCAAAATATGTACAAAATTAGTTTATAATATATAAACAATATTTAATATAAAGAACAATTTTTTTTATGATTTTTTGATTGGTTGAAATAATTAAAAAGCAAATATATAAATATATACTAATTAATTATGCAAAATATTTAAATTATGAAGAAAAATAAAATATTTTTATATCAGAAAATAATATATTATTTTAGCAACTTAAAAATATTTTTGTGTATTTTTTGGATATTTAAAACTATTTCTAATTAATTTAACAAAGAAATTAAAATAAAAATAGAAAATAAAAGGATAGTAATCAGATGTGGTTGATTGGAGAGTCCATGGCATGGACTGGCGTGTCAGGGACGTAGGATGATCTGGCAAGTGGATCAGAAGGAGATTAAAGTGAGGCGTATGGCAAAAGCATAGACTGCAAAGCACAGAATCAGAGGTTATTTTTAAAAAAACGCGCGCGCGTTCGATCCAATGAGGTGGAGACACCTCATCGTCTTCAACCTCCAGCCAGCACCTTTAATAACGTTTTTGTGATAAAAGCGCTGTAATAGATACCTCCTAAACCTGCAAAATAGCGAATAGGGTCAAACATGAATATAAATTTGGCGCGACATGCCCGTTTGATTTGTCTAGTCCATACGAATTCAATGGTACCACTTAGAACCTGTAATTTTGCCTATTTCAGAAAGCCCTAATTTTGAGATTATGAACCCTAAAATGGTAACTTCGTGATTACTCAGCCAAACCTTAATTAAATGTCCAGAAACGATCAGGACATCAAACTAAACTCAAATATATGTCTACATCTTGTCAAACATGCATGGATTATGAGATACAAGTCGATTTTAGTTCGAACAAATCGTGACCTGTAGTGCTTAGTTCAGTGAGTTTCAAGGCTTGGAAATGATTGGAATATGTTCAGTGATGCTTGAGGAAGGTATTTGAATGTTTAGTTTGTATGGAAACTGACTTGAATTCAAAATTCGAATTTGAAATTTCTTTGAAAAATTTAAGAGATTACAAGTGTGTTACAAGCAGAAGTTTGGCTCTGATTTCGTGCTCTTTTGTTTGTGAAGTGTTATAGCCTTTATATAGGCTATGTTGTGCTTAGAATTGAAGCCAAGAAGCCTTTAGTTGCCTTTGTTGAATTCTTGATTTTTTTATATTAAAACCTTTGACTTGTTGACCAAGTCTTGCTTCTCTTCAATGCTCTTGCCTTGTACCTCAATCTTCTGCAGAAAATTGAAGATTCTTGGATGACTCATGCTTAGAAACTAAGCTATCCATTATCCTTCCATTTTCTTTTTTCATTTAATCTTAAAATAAGATAAAATTAAGCCAAAAATGGATAAAAATGGTGTGGGCTTTGTCTTGGTCGTGGGAGGCCCATAATATCATGGCAAACATGTTTGAACCATGAAAACTTGGCCCCATTTGGAAAAAATACATTTTTGAGCAATGTTGGTTTTATGCATTTTCCCAAAATTTAGCCAACTTCAACAAGGTGTAAATCCCTCAATTCTTGTCATATGAAGGAGATCTTGCACTTTTTGGAAACCTCAAAGAGTCCTCTAACCAATGTCATTGGTATCATGTCAAAATGATTTTTGATGCTCCTTGTGTGTCCTTTTGAAAAAAGTGTCTTTTTGTTGACTTTGAAAATGACCTGTAATGTATTTGTTCATATTTTTCAAATGGTGAATGTCATGACCATGGGATCAATTGCATTTGAAAGATAATTGAATTTCCTTCAAAATTAACTTTGGTTTGAATTTTTTGGATAAAGGATGAGAGAGTTATGGCCAGTCAAAGTTCAGTTGACTTTTTAGGAGAAAACCCTAATTTTGAATCTTAGGGTTTTGTTGATTTTTTAACTTTCCTTGATGAATTATGATCATCCAATGATCAAATGATGAATCTTTTGACAAAATATGGATGTTGACAAAAAATTTCATTTTTGACTGTCTGTTGACTTTTTTGGTCAAACGGGTCGTCTGTTGACTGTTTGAGCTGCTGACGGTGCGTCTGAGTGAATTGAAGTCTGAAAATTTGTGTGATGGTACTTTGAGATATATGGATGTCCATGAAATCCATTTGAGGTCTCAAAAACTTGTTTCTCCTGTAAAAACAAGAAAACCCTAGTCAGGGACTGTTTGTGTAGGAGACAGTTAAGCGTACCTGATTTTTGTGCAGTGTCGAGTCTCTGCTAATCATGTGATATTCAGAAGACTTCTAGGACAAAAATCTTGGAATTTTGAATTGTAAAAGATTGATTTGATTGATGGTACAAAACACTGAGAATTGTACTGCCAGCAGTTTGACTGTCAACTGACTGTTCCGGTATTAATGTAGCAGTTAGAGTGAAAAATCAACAGTCAAAGTTAATTTTCTTTTTGTTGTTTTTTTGTTTTATGTGAAAAATTAAAGTTTATTTACATGACTTGTTATAGACATAATAAATAACTAATATTTACTGTACGCGAGCAAAATTACCGATAATAACCCTGAAAATCATTTAATGCACAGAAAAATGAATATTTGACTGGCAGAAAACACACAAAATATTATCTGAATAATTAAGCAACATTATGACAAATAGTACAACATTTAATACTGACAGTACAAATATTACATACTATATTGAACAGTACGACGAATAAACGGTACATTTAAGAAATAAGAAATACGGCAAATTTTAAGAATGACGATTAATAACCCAAGCTACAAATAATAACATGTAGATGATTGGGAGTGCAAGCATCCCAGGTCCACAGTGTTCCGGGCTATGTAGACAGAAAAAAGACATGATCACCGTAGCAATGGTGATGACCATAAGAAAACACGTTTCCCACCACTTCGCCATTTTGTCGGGGAAGAAGAAAGGATGGATATGAAGTAGAAATTTGAGAGATGAGTTAGAATTTGATGTGAGATTTTTATGGAAAAATGAGAGGTATTTATAGAATGGAAAGAAGGATAGAGACGTTGGGGAATGAAGTGATTCCGTATAAAAGGAAAATTTGAGTGGAAGTAAGATTTGAAAGAAAGTGTATGATAGTGTTGGGAAAAAGAGAGATGTATAGAATAAAGTTAAGATTTGATTTTTTGAAAAAGAGATTTGAAAAGATTTTGAAAATAATGGAATATAGTACAAAATTTAATGGGAAACAAAAGATAATAATAATCTACTTGTTACCAGTACAGTCTGAGTTTCCTGATTCTGCGCCTGCAAAAGATTTAACTCTGTACCAATTGTGTCAGTACTATTTATCTGTAAATAAATAAATAGCATGTGTGAAGTAATAAACAGTATTTGGCGTTGCGTAAGAATAAATTCAACTGCAAGCCAAAATACTGTATAAGAAAAATTCTAAAAACTAAGTATTTCACATGTCAGGATATTTATTGAAATAAAAATCCATGATTATATGAGACTCTTAATTTTTAGATTGGAGTTTTCTTGAAAAAAGATGCGGGAAAATTTTGGGGTATAACACCAATCATATCGATACCCCACATAGAGAAAGGCCATGGAGAAGAAATAACATCTAGAAGTGTCGGAGACACATGAATCTTGGCAGCATACACTTGACACTTGTGACACTTCTTTACAAACTTGTATCAATCAGATTCCATTGTAAGCCAATAGTAACCTGCTCTAAGCATCTTTTTAGCCATCGAATGTCCATTGGCATGGGTACTAAAAGATCCTTCATGAATTTCATGCATCAACATGTCTGCTTCGTGTCTATCCACGCATCTAAGCAAAACCATGTCATAATTCCTTTTATACAAAACATCAGCATTGATGAAGAAACTACCAGCCAGTCTCCTCAAAGTTTTCTTATCCTTATTTGATGCCCCAAGTGGGTATTCTTGAGTCTGAAGGAAGTGCTTAATATCGAAATACCAAGGCTTTTCATCTGTTGATTCCTCAACTGCAAATACATGAGCAGATCTATCAAGACGTCTGATTGTAATCTGAGGTTCCTCATTATGAAAATTCACTTTGTACATGGAGGACAATGTGGCTAAAGCATCAGCCATCTAATTCTCGTCTCGAGGGATGTGGTGGAATTCAACTTTGTTAAAGAACGTCAATAGCCTTCTGGCGTAATCTTTGTAAGGGATCAAACCAGGATGACGAGTTTCCCATTCTCCTTTAATCTGATTAATCACAAGCGCAGAATCTCCATAAACATCAAGAATCTTAATTCTCAGATTAATGGCCTCTTCAAGTCCCATGATGCAAGCTTCATACTCAGCAATATTGTTTGTACAGTCAAAACATATCCTTGCAGCGAAAGGTACATGTGACCCATGCGGAGTGATAATAATAGCGCCAATACCATGGCCATGAACATTAGAAGCTCCATCAAAAATTAAGCCCCACTTGGATTCAGGATCGGGCCCTTCTTCTGGCAACGGTTCATCCCAATCTTGAGCTCTCAAATACATTATATCTTCATCTGGGAAGTCCATTCTGATAGATTGATGATCATCAATTGGTTGGTGAGCGAGGTACTCCGCCAACACACTTCCTTTCACAGCTTTCTGAGCTCGATATTCAATATCATATTCTGATAACAACATTTGCCAGCGAGCGATCCTTCGAGTTAATGCAGGTTTCTCAAATACATACTTAATTGGATCTATTTTGGAAATCAATAGGGTGGTGTGGTTCAACATATACTGTCTTAGTCGGCGAGCAGCCCACACCAAAGCACAACAAGTTTTCTCAAGCAGCGAGTATCTTGTTTCGCACTTGGTAAACTTTTTGCTAAGGTAGTATATTGCATACTCTTTTCGACCAGACTCGTCATGCTGTCCCAACACACATCCCATTGAATTTTCAAGCACTGTGAGGTACATAATCAAAGGCCTTCCCTCAGCTGGAGGGAGCAAAATGGGAGGTTCAAGCAAATATTCTTTGATGTTGTCAAAAGCTTTCTGACAATCTTCATTCCACACACATCCCTGATTTTTCTTTAACAACTTGAAGATGGGCTCACAGGTAGCAGTCATATTGAAAATGAACCTGGAGATGTAATTCAAACGTCCGAGGAAACCTCTCACTTGTTTCTCAGTCTTTGGTGCTAGCATTTCCTGAATTGCTTTGACTTTATCAAGATCTACTTCAATTCCTCTCTGACTGACAATGAAACCCAATAATTTTCCAGAACGGACACTAAAAGTACATTTGTTTGGATTTAGGCGGAGACGATACTTTCTCAAACGCTGAAACAACTTCAAAAGATCCTCCATGTGCCCTTCCTCTGACTGGGACTTGGCAATCATGTCATCCACATAAACCTCAATTTCTTTGTGCATCATATCATGGAAAAGAGTGGTCATGGCCCTCTGATATGTCGCGCCAGCATTCTTCAACCCAAAAGGCATCACTTCGTAACAGAATGTCCCCCATGGCGTAATAAAGGTTGTCTTTTCCATGTCTTCAGGTACCATCTTAATCTGATTGTATCCTGAAAAACCATCCATGAAAGAGAAAACCTCAAACTTTGCCGTACTATCTACCAACATATCAATGTGAGGTAGAGGAAAATCATCTTTCGGACTGGCTTTGTTCAAATCTCTATAATCAACGCACATGCGAACTTTTCCGTCTTTCTTCGGAACATGCACAATATTAGCAATCCATTGAGGATACACAGAAGTGACAAGGAAACCTGCGTCAATTTGCTTCAAGACCTCATTCTTAATCTTTTCCGCCATATCGGGATGACTCCTTCTTAGCTTTTGCTTGACAGGAGGACATTCAGGTTTCAATGGCAAACGATGCTCCACAATATCTGTGTCCAACCCAGGCATGTCTTGGTAGGACCACGCAAAAATGTCAACATACTCTTTAAGAAGCTCTACCATCCTCTTCTTAACATCTTGACCAAGCAGTGCCCCAATCTTGACTTCCTTCTTATCTTCTTCAGAACCCAAGTTGATGACTTCTAACGGCTCTTTATATGGCTGAATGGTGTCTTCCTCGTGCTCAAGCAGTCGGGAAATCTCATCAGGAATACATTCATCACTCTCTTCTTCCGCCTCATACACAGGACACTCGAAGTTAAGAGAGGGTGCAGGGTCATTACTTTCAACGGTTTTATTGATTAATCTGCACAAGTGATTATTATTTCAGAACAAAGGAAAGATATATGCAAACATGTAATCGTGCAGATTATGGCAAATGAAAACATTTTTTAAGGTTTTTTGTGTTACCACTTTCCAGAAAAAGCAAAAAGATAAAAAGCATGTATATGCAGAAACAAAATGACTTTTATTGATGATTTTAATGTTTGAAACAAACAGAAAAAAGCCCCAATAAACTTCACTTTCATCTTGGGCAGAATGAAAGGATTTTTGAAAAACATAAAAGCAAATTACTTTGAAGCATGAGTACACTCAGGAATGTCAATGGTGATCCAGTTCTTAATCATCTTTCCATGGGTCACAAAGTTTGGCACTTCTGGCTCTGGTTTATCTTCAATAACAGCGTTCACTTCTGGAAGAGTCGGATGTAGAAACCCAGCACTATGGAACATCTCCTGATAAGGACGAAAAGCAGATTCCGGCTTCATCACAGACTTGTCTGAAGCAGAAAATCCCAGACCAGCTCTATTCTTGTTCTCTTGCAGACTCACCACTTGTCCCCACACTCCTGAATGTCCATTCTGAACCACCAGTTGAGCATCTTTGAAGGAGGCAATGGAAGCTTCATCCTTTTTGAATTCATCATTAACAGACAGGGCTTGGAATGCAGTTCCAATGACCACTTCATCAGCTTCTATGGTACGGAACGAAGAGAGATGACTAATCAGTAAAGCTTGTTCTCCATTCACAACAACCATCTTTCCATCTTTCACAAATTTCAACTTTTGGTGGAGAGTCGAAGTAACTGCCCCAGCCTCATGGATCCATGGGCGTCCCAATAAACAACTATATGCAGGGAAAATGTCCATCACTTGAAAAGTAATCTTGAAGACAAATGGTCCAATACCAATAGGCAAATCAACCTTTCCAAGCACTGATTTCTTCGATCCATCAAAAGCCTTGACAATCACATTACTAAATCTCATTGGTGTTCCACCATAAGACATCTTAGCAAGAGTGGATTTTGGCATGACATTCAGCGATGAACCAGTATCGATCAACACATTGGACATTGAGTCCCCTTTGCAATTGACAAAGATGTGCAAAGCCAAATTATAATTTCTTCCTTCCTCAGGCAAATCTTCATCACTGAAGCTCAGATTGTTACACGCAGTGATATTACTCACAACCCCATTAAACTGATCCAGCGTCACATCATGATCCACAAAGGCTTGATCAAGTATTTTCATCAAAGAATCCCTATGAGCAGGAGAACTTGTCAGCAGCTCCATTATAGAGATCTTATACGGGGTACGGTGTAGCTGATCCACGATCTTATAATCACTCATCTTGATAAGCTTCAAAATCTCATCCATCTCCTTTCCTGAAGATGATCCAGCATTCACTTTTGTCGCATCATTATTGTTCACAGGCACTTGAGTAGGATTCCTCTGGACATCCACAACTGTTTGGGGCTGAGTAAAAACTCGTCCACTTCTAGTCACTCTACTAACATCTGCTATATTCTCAACAGAAGACAGAGGCTTAATCTCAACTTTTTTTCCAGCTTCCAGCATGGTGGCGTTGTATCTGTAGGGTACAGCTTTGTCAGAACTATAAGGTACAGATCCAGGCAAACATATCACAAGAGGTTCTACAGCAGCTTTGCCATAATAACCAATCTCTACACATTCCGGGATTTCAAAGCATGGTTCAATCACATTGACATCATCTTCATCTCTATCCCTCAAAATCTCAATGAGCCTTTGATCTATCATCTCTTGCAAATCTCTTCTCACAATATAACATCCTCAAGGATTAACTGAACAGATCCTACAAGCAGCATGATTATGCTCATAATGACTGTATTCACACAGAGTGGCATGCATCTCTACCAATGATCCTCTGATGTGTTCCACACGGTAAATCTTATACTTCCCAAGGCACCCATACACCATATTCACAGCAGACGCTTCATGAGTTGGCAACAGATTGTTCTTCACATTAGGGCTAATATCACGGAAAGAAAGCATTCCAGAACGAACCAATCTCTGAACTTCATTCTTCAAAGGCCAGCAATTCTCTAAGTCATGCCCAGGAGCATTCTGATGAAAAGCGCAAGTGGCATCAGCCTTGTACCACCAAGGGAGTTTCTCTGGAACAGGAGGTCGTGACCTTGGTTGAACCAACTTCTTATGAATTAGAGCAGGATACAGTTCAGTGTACGTCATGGGGATAGGATCAATATTAACTCGAGGATACGGATTCCGCCTTGCTGGTTGTTGATTATCAGGAGCTACAGGCATTGAATTCACAACAGGAGTTACTGACGCCACTTGTTGAGATTGATTTCTGAATCGACTTTTCCTCCCATGAGAAACAGCATTAGCATCTGATTCCTTCTTCTTCTGGAATGAAGAACCATACTTCTTTGCACCACCAGACGAATTGTCATTCCGAACCAGACGGCCTTCTCGCACAGCTTCTTCTAACCTAACACCCATACCCACCATTTCGGTGAAGTCTACAGGAGCACTCGCAATCATTTTCTCATAGTAAAACGGACCAAGAGTCTTAAGGAAAATTTTGGTCATCTCTTTTTCTTCCATTGGAGGAATCACTTGGGCAGCAACCTCATGCCATCTCTGAGCATATTCCTTGAAAGATTCCTTCTCTTTCTGCATCATAGCTCGCAATTGATCCCTATCAGGAGCCATGTCCATATTATATTTGTATTACTTCACAAACGCTTCAGCTAAGTCATTAAAAGTGCGAATATGAGTGCTATCAAGGCCCATATACCACTTAGAAGCAGCTCCAGTTAAACTGTCTAGGAAATAATGGATCAACAAACGTTGATCATCAGTGTGAGTGGACATCTTCCTTACATACATCACCAGATGTGCCTGAGGACAGGAATTTCCTTTATACTTCTCAAATTCAGGTAATTTGAACTTAGCAGGTACTTTCACGTTGGGAACAAGGAAAAGATCATGCACATTCTTTCCAAACAGTTCTTTCCCACGCAGGGCTTTCATTTCTTTCTGCAATTCTTCAAACTGATCTTGGAAACCATCCATTCTGTCTTGAATTTCACTTGGAGCAGCATCATAAATGGGCTCTGGGACAAAAGGACCAGTATGAACAATAGGAGACGTGTTGACCATAATAGGAGTCAACGGACGAGTCATCTCAGGAACAGACAGATAACCTTCAGGCATACCCCAAGGATATCCATTAGGCATACGTTGCTGAGTAGCATCAACAGGAACAGCAGGAATGGTTGTAGCAGCAATTTCAGAAATCACAGTGGTCTGACCCTGAGCTTGGGCATTGGGAGGAGGAACCTGATTCTGATTCTGATTCTGAGTAGCCATCAATGTCTCAACCAGAGCAGTGAAACGATCCACACCAGATCTCAAAGTAACAACCTCTTTACGTAGCTCACGATTCTCTTGTTCAAGACCTTCCATCTTCTTCTTGCAGTTAGCTCGAGTATTATACCGGTGAGACAGCTTGATTCTGTATGAAGAACACTGAATAAGACCTCGGGAATACTCTCGGAAGCAAGACCAAAATGCAGAATGATGCATGAAATGAAATGCAAATGATTTTTATTATTGGTTTTCAAGGAACTTTAAGTCATTAATTGTAAACATTAGCAAAAAAACATAAAACATAACAGTATTCTTTCATTAGAAATGGAAAAGCTTACAAAAAGATTCAAAGATCCAAAATTACAAAACAAAGGAAAAGCTAGAAACTAGAAGGGAACACTTCTGACGAAGATCCAACTCCTCTCTGCAGCTTCCTACGGAGCTTCTCCAACTCATCTTCATAAAAGGCATTCAAATGAGCATTCTCGACCATCAACTTATCAGCAACTTCCTTCCATGCAACTGAATCTTCATGACTACCAGAGGAAAATAAATCCTCTTGTTGTCTCTTTCGCTTTTCACTTTGGTCTTCAAGATAGAGATCAATTTCCCATAACGGCTTTTGAAGTTGTCAATATTAGGAACCAAAGTTGCTAGCTCTTTCAATTCCTTTGCACTTGAATTCTTGAAAGTGTACTTCTTGATGGTTCTCTTTTGATCCTTGGTACCTGTGATGTTTACAAAAAATATCTCTAAGTTCCTTAAAAACCAATTGTGAATGTCATTTTTTATGAATGCATGAATGCATGGTTTATGCATCAACCACAATCAAGAGCACACAAGATCACAACAAATCACACAAAATCATACAATCCAGGTTCTTAGGTTCGACGTCACGAGCATGGAGCCATGGGTCTACCCACCCCACAAGGCGTGATCTAAGGAGTTTTGTACCTGCCAATCGGGTTCTACAAAGGTTCCTAGAGTTTTCAATCTTCTATCGGATATTACCGGCACGCACAATTGCTCATGGGCGCCAATAATATGCCTAAAAAGACCTCGTCTGAGCGTAGTATCGCATGACAACAAGCTCAAATTTGTACTTGATCTTGTTTCTGCACTACATCCTAAAAAGGCTTAGATTGGTTAAAAGGGTTCTAGGCCATTCAGCTTCTACGGACACTCACTATTGAAAGTAATAGCGTTATCACGATGATTCGTAACAACCTCTACTACCTTCCATGAGCCCTCCACTGATTGGGGTTCCACCATATGACGCTCATGGTAAGGATTGCTCCTGACATGCGACTATTGGTCTTACCACCTCCTATCTCAAGTTACTCACAAAAGTCCAGGTTAGAACTTTATCTCATCACAGAGGAACCATCGAGCACCAAAAAGAAAAAAAAGAAGATAAACAAACAAAGCACACAACAATATATACAGGTAAAACACACAGATAAACAAAAATAGGCTTAACACACTCAAAACTGAAATCCCCAGTGAAGTCACCATTTTTCTGTAGCGGAGAAAATCTGATATCGAAGCCATGGGATTGACTCGAATCAATATTTCGTTTGAAATCGCCACCGCGCTTTATTTTTTCAAAGGAAAAGGGAAAAGAACGTAAAACCCAATGTTGTTTTTTAAAACAAGAAAGAGAACTCAGGTACGGGTGCTGATTATATGAGGGGAAGGTTTAAAGCACCCCTCATATTTGTGGTACTCCATAGGAACCTTTTTGAAAATTTGTGTCGTGTGTGCTAAAAAACGGTTTGTTTTATTTTTAAAATAAGCTCGGCAAAGCGTTAAACTTTGTGCCTACATACCTCCTCGGTGCAATGGAGAAGTCAGAGCTAATGTAGTTCCGCTTAAAGGGAAAAACATTTTAAAAACGAATAAACACTTTATCGTCGTCGGAGAGAAATACTCAGCCATTGATCTTGAGCATGAGAACAAACGAGTTCTTTGCATCGCAAATGAAAGAAGGGCTCCAACTCGGATGAAATCAACAAGTATGCCACTAGCTCTCTCACGCGGAAAAGATCTCATTATATCAATCAATTTCAAAATCGTGGGGTATAACCACTCGTTTCGACGATTAATAGTGTCTAAACTTTCGAAGAAAAGGCCACTAAGAGCAAAAGATATTTTTTAAGAAAAAGGTTTTGAAAAGATTTGCAAACATAAGAATATTTTGAAAAAGGGAGAAGATTTTGAAAATTTAAGAAGTGGGAGGAGATGAAGAGGCTATCCTATTGCGTAAAATAAAAGCTAAGGAAAAGAACGGTCTAACCGAAATAAGAAGCCAACACTTGACATTGTGTGTCAAGGTAGATTTCCCTTCCTTTGGAATATCAATACTAAACCAACATTATCACTTGGGGGTCCAGATGAACTTATTGTCTTAGCACCACTTTGCATTAAGCATATTAAAATACTGACAAAAATCGGGCAGAGTAACGGCTATTTTCGGGTAAAATCCTTATCTCAATGCCTTGGAATTAACCATCAAGGGCTTTCAAGGAAATACCTGCACACATAAACAGACAACAATCCAATGCCAGACAGACAGAACAATCACAGAGTAATAATAGAATGAGAGTCCAGAGGTCCTAAGTCCATAAGTCCGAGTCTCCAAAATGCTAGGGATAGTAACCAATAGTCCAAAAGAGAGCCTTATGTGTTTTTTAGATTTTTGTTGATTATTAGTGTTTTAGCATAAAAGTAAAGTATGGTCCAAGTGGACAAAGAGAAAATGGCGGAAACATAAACATAGCGTCCAAATGGACAAAGAAAAAATAGCGGAATATAAACGTCCAAATGGACAAAGAGAAAATGGCGGAAACATAAACATGAATAATAAAATAAAGCATAAAGCGAGAAATAATAAAGAACAATATAATAAAGTGCGGAAATTAAAGTCAATTGTTAGATGTTAAAGATAACCATCTTAAAACTTGTCAAGTATGTTATCAAAGTTAGTAGTGATGATCGATGGTGAGTGAAGGATGTTCTCGGATTTAAAGTCAATGGAAACTTATCAGAAGCTTGATAAAATCATAGCAACTACACGATAAATTTCCATAAGTCTTAAATCAATCGCATACAATTCTCTTCCATATTTGATCTTTTTTATTCGGGACACGAAATATTGCGCTATGTTAAGCAGATCGCCAAGTGATTAATGTAGAAATCACCCTACAACGAGGCCGGTCAAAACTTTATGTGCTAATGCATGCGAGAGAAATGATATGTAGATCATTCTCCGAAAGCAATACCGCACGAAAAGAAAATAGGTAACGATCTAGTCTTTACTAAGAATCCATAAGAATTCTCAAAGTATTAAGACTTTCATCGATCAAAAGAAAAAAAGAGAAGAAGAAGAAAATCATAAAAGATAATCAACTCACACTATCATTAATATCATTCATCTAATATTATGGATTTGGTTATTTCAAACCTATCAACATCCTAGATCCAATGATATTAATGAAATGGAGGAAGAAGAATAAATGCAAAAGATAATCAACTCACACTATCATTAATATCATTCATCTAATATTATGGATTAGGTCATTTCAAACCTATCAACATCCTAGATCCAATGATATTAATGAAGTGGAGGAAGAAGGAAGCCAAAACAAGCATAAAAAAGGCAAAAAACCACATTCTGCCAGCAGGAAATCGATTTCATACGGGGGAAATCGATTTCCATAGTGTAGTTTTCAAAAAAAAACAAGTTACGTTCAGCAGGAAATCGATTTCAGCCTTAAGGAAATCGATTTTATCAGTGTAAATTTCAGGAAAAACATCATTTAAAGGCATGAAACTTGATTTGAACAAATATACAAACACCTTATGATCACACATCAACTTGAGCACGAAATTTCCATCACAAAACCAGCAAATATCATCAATATAACATCAAAGATGCATTGAACACAAGCAATAAAGATCTACATCATGGATCTAGCAAATTACCACTTCTTGAACAAAAGTCTTGGAGTAGCTTCAAGAGCAAGCACAAAGTGTATAGATCCTTCAAATTTGGAGATGAACAACCAAAGAAAAGAGAGAAATGTAGGAGGTTTAGTTCAAAATTAGCAAGATTCAATGTGAATCTCACTAATCTTATGAAAATGAACTTTGGGTGAGGGTTTTGGAAAGGGTGAGAAATGAATTTGCAAGCAATTTTTTGGCTCTCCAAGCTTGAGAAATGAGAGAGTAGTGGCCTCTATTTATAGGATGAGAGCAAGAGTAGTGGCAATTTGGTCATTTGCTCTTGGTTAATTAACTTGTGTTTAATTGGTGATTAAAGTGGCATTTAAATGGTAAAAAATGGTAAAATGAGGTTAAAATGGAATTAATGAAGGGAATTATTTTGGTGAGGTGGAAAATTGGTAAAATGACAAAAATGGTCAAAGAAAATAGGTGCCAAAATCAAATCAAGCTTCCCTCTCTATTTTTTTGAATTTCGCCTTAAGGAAATCGATTTCACTCTGTTCCAAAAGAGAATTTGGCGCAAAATACACTAGGGAAATCGATTTACCCAGGAGGGAAATCGATTTCATGCTGTCCAAAATGTGATTTTGTTGAGAATTGCTGTAGGGAAATCGATTTACCCAAGAGGGAAATCGATTTCATTAGTCCAAAATGTGGAAAATGCCTTGTTTATTGCATGTCTTGGCTTGGTACCTACAAAACAAAAGCCTACAAAGAAAGAAAGCAATATTTTTGGTATTTGGGTTAGTATAATATGCATACAACATACACAATCATTGGTGCTTGATGGTCCCTCTTATTGATGAGGTGAGTGCAACACCACAAACAAAACTTCCAAGTGAAGCTCTTGATTAATGATTGGGATATGAATGATATATGATCTTAGGGTCAAAAATTGGGGTATGACAAGGTGCACAACATACAATGATTCCACCGCCTTGGCAATTCCTATGATGGATAGAGAAATACATGTCACCAAGCAAAGTCGGAACAGGATTTCCAATCAGAAATATTTTTATGGCGTTGATATCAACAAAGTCGTTGACATTGGGAAACAGAACCAACCCATAGATGAGCAAGGCTAGTATAGCTTCGAAAGCTATCATGCTACCAGTTTCGATGAAATCAAAGGCTTTCTTTATTAGAAACTGCGAAGTCAAACCCGGAAGGTTTCCTTTGGTAGTCCAATTGCTCTCTACTTCAGATTTCTTCAAGTGAATACTTGCTGCAATGACTTGTGACTTAGGAATGGCTTCCAAACCATTGAAAGGTATTTTGTCAGACACAGGAATACCCAAAAGATTGGCATATTCTTCCAAGGTTGGTACCAACTGATAGTCTGGAAAGGTGAAACACCGGTAGACGGGATCATAGAACTGAACCAGAGTTTTGAGAAGTCCTTCATCAATATGAGTGTTCAAGATAGGCAAAAGCTTTCCATGGCTTTTCCTAAAATCGGAAGGATCTTGTACAAAAGATGCCAACTCTCTCAGTCTTTCCACATTAGGCATTTTGAAACTGTACTTTTTGGTATGCCTTTTTACCCACTCCATAACTTAATCCTATAATGTTTGCAAAGAAAACTCCCTAAAATTTTTTTTCGAAAAATCATGTTTTTATGGAAAAAGATGGGTTTTTTTTTTTATGAATGTATGAATGCATGGGTGCATGAACGCCACATATACAAACATGGTAAAGCAAACATGATAATGCAAACATGGTAACGCAAACATGGTACTACAAACATGGTAATTCAAACATGGTACACATGGGTTCAAAGGTCTAGCGTCACGAGCATGAGGTCAGAGAACCAAACATGGGATAGTACTAGGGGTTAACCACCTGCACAACATGTTCTACTGATACGTCAGAGTCTACATTCTTCTTTGGGATATTACCGGCTTGCACAACTGAACTTGTGAGCTAGCAATATTCTCAAGAAAAACTCGTCTGAGTGTGGCTCTCCGCATGACAACTAATCCAAGTCTTCACCTGAATAGTTTCTGCGCCACAACCTAATAAGGCCAGGATGGGTTATGGGTTCTACAGCCAACTCAGCTTCTACAGTTCAATGAAAGCAATAATGTCTTCGCAATTGAACTTGCTAAACATATACTACCAACAAGGAACCTCCACTGAGCGGAAGGATTCTCATGCCAGCTTTTTAAGGACTGAACTCCTTGTATGCCATACATGACTATACCCTTCACCTAATTCTTATGTGTACTTAATCCGGGTTAGGATTTGTCCATAATGTATCACTTGTAACAGAACCACACAAGTAACAGAACCACAGAACCAAACATGTAACAAGAATGAAATAAAAAACATAACAATCAGAATTAATCCTTTCTTTGGAAACAATAAAAAGATGGTCCCCAGTGAAGTCGCCATTTTTCTGTCGCGTGAAAAAATCGGGATGAGACACCTGATGCCTTCTTTGGGCTCGAGTGCTCAAGAAAATGATTTTGTTTTTTTGTCACGACCAAACTTTTTATTATTTCCAAAGTAGGAAAAGGAAAAAAGTTGCAATAACCTTAAAAGATATGCAAAGCAAATAACACAAAATTAAAAGCAATGCAAAAGTGGGGGAGAGATTCCGGGTAAGAGGGTTGGTTATACGAAGGGAAGGTATTAGCACCCAACGTATCTATAGTACTCTATAGGTTTGTTTGTTATGTTTATTTCTTTCTATGCTATTGAGGAGGTTCTTTTGTGAGATAGGTGGGACCTAAAGTGTTTGTTTGATTATGCTCGCAAAGATCATCGCAATCTTCTGCATACATATCCCTTAGAGGGAATCAGAGCATCTGTAGCTCGAGGTCTACGGGTGCTAAGGTTTGAGAGGTTTGAGGGAGAAGTTTTGCTCGCCAAGGATACAACCTTGTGCCTACGTATTCTCAAAGGGATGTTGAGAAAGTCAGAGCAATCGTAGTTTCCACTTATGCTAGTGGAATCAAAGGATAAGAGACAAATGTCATCTAAATGTTCGATGTATCTAATCTATATCATCACATACATATGTTTGTTTTTTGTTTGAAATCTTTTCATTATAAGCCCTGGGCTGTGCCACTTATGGTGCTTAGAATGATAAAGATGTGTTTGTTTCGCCAGCCTTGTGGCAAAAACAAGTTTGATTAGCCAGCCTTGTGGCAAAAACTTTTGATAAGTCAGCCTTGTGACAAAAGGTTTTGATTAATCAGCCAGCCTTGTGGCAAAAGTTTCGACGAAGCCAGCCTTGTGGCAAAAACTTTGATTAATCAGCCAGCCTGGTGGCAAAAGGTTTGATTGATTAGCCAGCCTTGTGGCAAAAAAGAAAGTTTGATTGATTGATTGTTTGTGATGATATAGAAGAGATACTCCTATCATAGAGATGATAAATGTCTAATCTCCTAGGGTATTTGTTTTGGATATTGGGGATGCTTATAAGAAGCCCGTGGGTCCTTGTACGAAGCCCAAGAGGAGGCTATCCGAGGGTCCTTGCATTGTAAGCCCAAGAGAAGGCTTTGGGAAGGACAATCGAGGGTCCTTGCATTGTAAGCCCAAGAGGAGGCTATGGGAGGGACAAGTCGTTTATACGAAGCCCAAGAGGAGGCATGGTATAGTTGGTTTGAACTCTTAGAGCAATTTCACCGGGAAACCATACTCTATGTCCTAACCTAAACTAAGGGAGATTCTTTGCACGAAGCCCAATAGGAGGCTATGGGGAACCTAGTGTTGTACTAAGTTGAACAAGTATATATAACATAATCACAAATATGAACAAGTACGAACAAATATGAACAAGTACATGAACAAATATGAACAATTATATATGACAAGGTGTGTGTATACAATGGAGTTTATGAAGGAAATATACTTGTAAGGATTATCCGTTTGTATGCACGGGGGCTCGGGACTTATACTCGGGGAGAGGCCCATTGAGTTTTTTCAAAAGCTATGTAAACAAGTATTTACAAGGGAGGTTGGGACTTATACCTACATGGAGGCCCATGGTATTTTTTGGGAAGATTTAAAGAAAACCTTCATTTTTGATTTGTTATTCGAGGTTAAAAATCAAATTGATCAAGGTATGTACAAAAAGGTGTATGTATAATGAAATACCTAATTTCATGTAAGGGAATGGGACTTATACCTATGTGGAGGCCCATGTTTTATTTTATAAAACATGGCTGATTGTTTTGTTAAAAAAACGCGAGGTTTCGCTGTTTTGAAAACAGTTTGAAAGTTTTGTTTTGAAAAACGTTTTCTGTTTAAAGAAAAAACTGTACAAAGAAAAAGGAATGGGACTTATACTCTCAAATATTCGAGAGGCCCAGTTGTTTTGAAAATCAATTGATCAATCCAAAAAGATTTAATCAAGAGTTTTTGAAAAGAAAACCAAAAAGAAAAGGTTTATTTGTTTTGAAAAACTGTGATCGTTTGTTTTAAAACGGTTTGAAATTCGAGAGAAATCAACTTAATTTAAACAAAGACAAATCTTATGTTTAACTAAGACCTAAATGATTAGGATTTGTTCACAAAAAATATTTACAAGTGATTAGGTTAAAAAATCAAATGAAAAATAATATTTAAAGTATTAAAAACACTTAAAAACAAGTCATTTTAAACCTATTAAAAATATACCAAATAATATATATTTTTTGTGATTTTTTTGATATTCATAAAATACATATATTAAATAAGAAGTGTACAAAAAATGAAGCAAAAATAAATTAATTTGATTGGTTAATTAATTGAATAAAGTTGTAAAAAAAATGATGAAAATAAGTGTTAAAAAAAGTTTTGTCTTCACAAGGGTTTTAACCCACACCCTCACTCTCACTAACCAAAACACTTGCCAACTGAGCCACGCTTGTGGCTTGTAATACACACGTGTTTAATTAGTTATATTTTAAAACAAGGATTTGAATTTTCCAAACAAAAAACGCGCCAAGAACACAACCCTAACTGATTTTTGAAAATCATTGAAACTAGATTATTTTGATCAAGTAAAGGGTCTATCTCACTCGGTTTTTCACAAGGATCATGATGGTACCCACGTAATTCATTTATTTTTGCTCTAAGGTGATCAATTTTCGCATGAACATGAAGAACCCTAAAACTGAATTTGATCGTGAAATGATGTATGTGCAAGTTATGATGCAATTGATTGAGGGTTAATGATCCTCATATGTGCAAAAACAAGATGGTAAACCAGTTTTTCATTTATGATGCATGATTCATGGAGTTTGAAGTTCATAGCACTTACCTTCAAAAACGGCAAAATTGAGAATTGAATTTCGAGGTGGAGGTGTTACAGATGCTTTGTAATGATCTGGATAGCTTCAATGATGATTATGGAAGGTGTCTGGATGCTTGGAATGGATTGAATTCATCTGAGCAAAGCCATGGAAGCTGATCTGCAGTTGCTTGGAGTGAGGATCGAATTTGAAGATTCTGAGGTTACAAATCATATGTGAGTGTTTGGATAGCTCATATGTGATATATATGAGGTGTTAGAAGTGTTAGCTTGGAAAAAATGAGCTTGAGTTGAATTTGGCATGATAAGGCTAGTGTTATGCATATTTGGGAAGTGAGGTAGTGATTCTGAGTTCTAGGTGTTTTTGGGGTGCATGAGTGGATCAAACACGTCCTATATGATGTTTATGAGTTGTTGGAACCACCATTTTGCTCAGAACTTCAATGGTTTAGAGGTTGAGATTTCTACCTCTTTGAACACTATGAAACTTGCAATTCAAGAAAGAAGAAGAAAACCTATGATTATGAGGTTTTGGTGTGATTTTGAGAGTGGAAATGACCTCTATTTATAGGCCAAGTTTTCTGAATACAAAGCCTTGCAAGTTGATCAAAGAATGGTGATTTGGCATTTAGAGATAAAATGGAATCTTTCACATTAAATGCAAATGGTTAAAATGACTTAACCATGGTTAATTCTTCCAAGCTTCTTATCTCTTTCCAATCTGATTTCAAATCAGAAAATATCTCTCAATTATTGCATTGGTGTATCATTACTTGCATTATAGGTCATATAGTGTTCATAACTTTGTGAAATGGTGTGAAACTTTAAGCATAATGACCTCTAATGACAAAATTCAAAACCATAGCTATGCTCCATATTTTTTCATGCTCTTGGACATTTTGGAAAGCTCATGTTATGTACTTCAAAACCCTAGTTGAAATTTTCTTCAAGACCTTTAAGGAAATGGGTGAAAAAGATCCATGAACTTTGAAGAAAGTGAGATTTTAAGTGAATTTTTCAAAAGATACCAACTTTGAAGCTCCACATCCCTTAAATGGTTGATCTTATGGAAAAAAATTATATGTGACAAAGTTGTTCATTGGATCAAAATCTACAACTTTCATGTTGGAAGTTTTTTTCAGTTTATAGGTGAAATTTTGAGTTATTCCCTTCCAAAGTTTGGAAAAAACCATTGAAAAACACTTAGAAAATTTTTTAAGTATGGAAAGTCAAACTTTTGACTTTTTGATTCTTGATTGATTTTCTTGATTTTCCTTGATCAAATGACTTCATATATCATATATTGATGATTTAAAACTTCAAAAGTCATGGTTGACCAAAATTTCCAAAAAGTCAATGCTGATCTTGTACAGTTGACTTTTTCAGACGAATCGCGTTTCTGGAGATTTCAAATGAACCAGGCTATCCTCACCAAATGAATGGTATGAATGGATCACATTGAGTTATTGGAGGACCTTGAGCCATGGTTTAAGTTGTGGCACCATGTTCTGATTAAAAGGTCAGTTGTTTAGGTGAATTAGGTCAAAAACCCTAATTGTCAACCTGATGAAATTGATGACTGTGGATCTTGAATTGAGATACAATTTCCATTGGATATTGTCATAGGGTTTATTTGAATATGATTGAAACCTTTGAGTGATTCCCTGGAGCTTTTTAGCGTTTCCCAAATGTGATCCCTGATTTTAGTCCCTGATAGTTCAAAACCCTAATCTGATGATTTGAAATTTCACTGTTGATCAATCCTTGTGTAGGAGATGTCTTGATCCAATAGATTAGGTCAAAATGATGTACTTGGGGTCTTGAGGTCATGTCCCAAGTCATTAGGTCAAATTCTGAGCAAAAGTCAGGAGTATGCTGTCTTCAATCAAAACCCTAATCTGGTTGATTCAGAGCTTTTGAGCTTGTTGAAATGAACCTTTGAGGATCAAATGTTGACTGTTGATGAAGATAGTTCATATGAGATGAAGGGAGAACAAAAACCCTAATTGATTGTTACTTGTACTGATGAGTGATTTCTTATTTAAATCCTGCTGAGTCACAAGTAGCAAACACAAGCTATGCAATTTGTTAGAGATGCAAATGATGCATATGCAGATGATATGAGGTGGTATCTTAGGTCAAAAATTGGGGTATGACAGATGCCCCTATTTAAGTTTCTTCAACCTGAGATATGAAGATTGAAAATCTTCGTTTTGATAGGGTGGAAGAGACTTAAATATCAGAAGACGCGAATTTTGGACCTAAGATACCAAAATTGCGAATGATGCAAGGATATCTTTACCGAGGGGATATCAAGAACTGACTCCACTGGGGACAAGAGATTGGGAAGGATGTCTCAATCCGTTTTAGGAAGAGAATCCGTTTTTCTCTTTTCGGGAAAGCAAGTGTATGCTTCACCGGGGAATGATAGCTTTGTAAGAAAAGCTTACCTATCGACATTATCGACTATCAGCACAGTGACAGACTTGTTTAATAATGCGAAGGTAAGAGGTATGAAACTGTATTACCGACTATCAGCATTGTGATAGACTTGACAAGGTAAAAAGAGTTTCAAAGGTTTGGTTAATATTACCGACTATCAGTATTGTGATAGACATGATAAAGTAATATAACCAGAACAAAAGGTTACTGACTACCAGCCTCGTGATAGTGGTTCTGAAGACATGATCAATTATCAGCTGAGTGATAAAATGATTCTGGAGACTTTGCTAGGGAAATTACTGGTTATTCAGCCTTGTGAATAGTAATAAGGCCCTGATTGTCACATGGTCTTCATGATTGATTTCCTAGAGAGGAAAAAGTCTTTTGGAAGAGACATAAGCTGCTCAGATGATGAGGCTATTGCTTATTGTATGTTTTTCACGACTCTATTTGGGGAATCGGAATTTGAATATTTGGTAAAGACAGGGTCCTATCCAAAAATGAATTGGAAAGAAACGGTCAAACAAGACTTTGCACCCAATGAGGAATGAACTCAAATGGGGATTTTCTTCTTTGTTTTGGAGAGGAAAAACTAAAGCAACCTTCTTCCACGAGGAATGATCTCAGTGGGGAACTGGAGAAAGAAGATGTTCTTTCTGCTTATGGGTGACAACCTACTGGAGAGATGACACGCCCATACCTGTTTCTTTTGGAGATAGATACATCCTAAACAAGTAATTTCGAAGCAAACATTGAAAAATGCAAGAATGCATAAATGATGCAAATATGTATGAATGATTAATGTTATGAATGTTGCATGCATGTTGACGATACTGACAGACAAAGAAGTATATACTAGAGACGGACCAACGTCGCAATACAACCAGATACTCGGCAAATGTTCTTTAACACGGTGCAGATAACACAGGTGATGAATGGTGTTGTATGCTTTCAACTTCTCTGGGGAAGACAAGCATCTTTCTTACTGGGATGGAAGAATTTCTTCATTGGAGATGAAAGATCTTCTTCACTGGAGATGAAAGATCTTCTTCACTGGGGATAAAAGAACTTTTCCTACCACGAGGGGTAATTGGTTCAGGAATTCTTTTTGGGATAAGAATACCGTTGTCTCATAATCTCTTTTAAGGAAGGGAACAAGTCTTAGGGAGAATCCTTTGTTCATCCTATGGAGACAGTTGTTGATGTTCCTTCTGTTGTTCACAACTCAAAGGAAAGTTTCGCTTTTATTTTGAAAAGAAAGGAAAAGTAAATTCATTTAAAACTTATTTTTTTCTTTTTTTCTTTCAAAAGTGAATAACACAATTAAAGCGTCATTTTGCAAGCTAAAAGAAATTAGAGATTGCAAACAAGTGGGCACCAGGCTCAAATTTATTTAATAGGATGGTAATCAGCTAAAGGCATGATTCCATAGAGTATTTACAAAAGTTGGAAATGGTAAATATGCGGAAAAGGCTACGTTGAAAGCAATAACCACTATTCTCCCTAACAACTTTGAGTTCCAACTGTGCTTGTCGCTTCAGATTGGCGATGATTTGATTGAAGATCGTTTGATGAAAAAGACTCCTCAGGTGACGAAGTACGGACTGATGTAGTTACTTTGTCATAAATCCTCAATTTTTGCCTAGATTGCCCTTTCAGGTTTTCAATCTACCAGGATAAATTTTTTCTGTTTATTGTCTCGAATTTTTGCCTGGACCGCCCTTTCGGGTTTTCAATCCACCGAGACGCTCATTTTTGCCTAAGTCGCCCTTTGCGGGTTTTCGACTTACCGAGCTGTTCTTTTGTCTTTTTTAGACAAAGTATTTCTTGACTGCATCAGCATTCACAGGATGTGGGAGTTCATCACCATCTATGGTTGCAAGAGTCATGGCGCCGCCAAAAAATGTTCTTTTGACAACATACGGGCCTTCGTAATTAGGAGACCATTTGCCCCTAGAATCTGGTTGAAAAGACAAGATCTTCTTAAGCACGAGGTCGCCTTCTTGAAATTCACGAGGTCACGCCTTTTTGTTGAAGGCTTGTTTTATCCTTGCTTGGTATAACTGTCCATGGCAAAGAGCAGTCATTCGTTTTTCTTCGATTAAGTTTAACTGATCGTATCTGCTTTGACACCATTCAGCCTCTGATAACTTAGTCTACATGAGAACTCTCATTGATGGGATTTCAACTTCTATGGGGAGCACAGCTTCCATGCCGTATACTAGAGAAAAAGTAGTTGCCCCTGTTGAAGTACGCACTGAAGTACGGTATCCATGTAAAGCAAATGGCAGCATTTCGTGCCAGTCTTTGTAAGTGACGACCATTTTCTGGACGATCTTCTTAATGTTCTTGTTAGCAGCTTCCACGATGCCGTTCATTTTTGGTCTGTAAGGAGAAGAGTTATGATGCTCAATCTTGAATTCCTCACATAGTTCTTTCATCATTTTGTTGTTCAAATTTGAACCATTGTTAGTAATGATCTTGCTGGGAACACCATATCGGCAAATGATGTTGTTCTTGATGAACCTCACAACCACTTGTCTTGTAACGTTGGCGTAAGATGCTGCTTCGACCCATTTGGTGAAGTAATCAATTTCCACCAAGATGAAACGATGATCGTTTGAAGCTTTCGGTTCGATCATTCCGATCATGTCGATACCCCACATGGAAAAAGGCCATGGAGATGAGAGAACGTTGAGTAGAGTCGGTGGCACATGGATCTTATATGCGTAGATCTGGCACTTGTGACATCTCTTCACGTGTTTATAACAGTCAGATTCTATTGTCAACCAATAGTATCCTGCTCTTAATATCTTCTTGGACATTGCATGCCCATTTGAATGAGTTCCAAAGGCCCTTTCATGCACTTCATGCATTAACATGTCTGCTTCGTGTCTGTCCACGCATCTGAGCAAAACCATGTCGAAGTTTCTTTTGTATAGCACATCTCCGTTCAAGAAGAAACTGCCAGAAAGCCTCCTTAGAGTTTTCTTATCTTTGTTTGATACCCCAAGCGGGTACTATTGAGTTTGAAGGAAGCGTTTGATATCGTGGAACCACGGTTTATCATCGATGACTGCTTCAGTTGCAAACACATAGGCGGGCCTTTCAAGGCGCATAATTCTGACTTTAGGCATATCATTCCAACGACTGACTTTGAACATGGAAGATAGAGTAGCCAAGGCATCTGCCATTCGATTCTGATCTCGAGGTATATGATGCAATTCAACCTTGTTGAAGAAAGTCAAGAGACGTCTTGCATAATCTCTGTAAGGAATCAAGCCAGGGTGGTAAGTTTCCCACTTGTCTTTGATTTGGTTGATCACAAGGGCTGAATCTCCATATATGTCTAGGATCTTGATCCTTAAGTCAATGGCTTCTTCGAGACCCATGATACAAGCTTCATATTCTGCGACGTTGTTGGTGCAATCAAATAGTAATCTGGCAGAGAATGGGATATGAGTACCCTTGGGAGTGATGATGATTGCCCCAATTCCATTGCCAAAAGCGTTAACTGCTCCATAAAAAATTAGGCCCCATCTTGATCCAGGATCAGGACCTTCTTCAGGTAACGGTTCGTCACAATCTTTCATCTTTAAGTACAAGACATCTTCATCAGGAAAGTCAAACTTGAGAGATTGATATTCATTAATTGGTTGATGTGCCAAATTATCGGCGAGAATGCTTCCTTTGACCGCTTTTTGAGCACGGTACTCGATGTCATACTCGGATAATAGCATTTGCCATCGGGCAATCCTTCCTGTTAATGCGGGCTTTTCAAAGACATACTTGATTGGATCCATTTTGGAGATTAACCAAGTAGTATTGTTGATCATGTATTGGCGGAGACGTTTTGAAGCCCAAGCCAAAGCGCAACATGTTTTCTCGAGCATGGAGTAACGAGACTCACAATCCGTGAATTTCTTACTCAGGTAATAGATGGCATGCTCCTTCCTACCGGTTTCATCTTGCTGTCCAAGCACACAACCCATGGATTCTTCTAACACGGTAAGGTACATGATTAGTGGTCTTCCTTCAACCGGAGGAATCAATATTGGTGGTTCTAACAGGTATTCCTTGATACTGTCGAACACTTTCTAGCAATCTTCAGTCCATACAACCCCTTGATCTTTGCGGAGAAGCTTGAAAATCGGCCCACAAGTAGCAGTCATCTTAGAGATAAATCTGGAGATATAGTTCAATCGTCCGAGAAATCCTCTTACTTGCTTTTCAGTTTTTGGTGCAGGCATCTCTTGAATAGCTCTGACTTTGTCGGGATCTACTTCGATACCTCTTTGGTTGACAATGAAACCCAAGAGTTTTCCAGATCTAACCCCAAAAGTACATTTGTTAGGATTCAAGCGAAGCTGATATTTCCTTAGTCGTTGAAACAACTTCAAAAGGAATTCAATATGTTCTTCTTCTGTGCTAGACTTGGCTATCATGTGCTAGACTGCGCCTGCATTCTTTAATCCAAATGGCATCACTTTATAGCAAAAGGTACCCCATGGGGTGATGAAAGATGTCTTCTCCATGTCTTCGGGCGCCATCTGAAGGATAGAAAAACACTTAGAAAGGGGGGTTTGAATAAGTGTAGTTTCAAAAACTCGTAAGATAAAAATAATTTGCACAAGTATTTTTATCATGGTTCGTTGTTAACTAAACTACTCCAGTCCACCCTATACAAGGTGATTTACCTCAACTGAGGATTTAATCCACTAATCACACGAGATTACAATGGTTTTCCACTTAGACAACTTCTAAGTCTTCTAGAGTCTTCTGATCACAACTTGATCACTCTAGGAACAACTGCTTAGAGACCTTCTAAGACTTCTCTAAAGTATACTGATCACAACCCGATCACTCTAGTCCTTTACAATTTAATGTAAACAAATTCTAAGAGTATTATAATTGCTTCTTAAAAGCGATAATCACAAACTGTGATATTTCTCTTACAGATTTAAGCTTTGACTCACTAAAGTATTACAACAGTAATGTAGTGAGGTTGAAGATGAAGTTTGATAGCTTTTGAAGTGAACAGCAAGATAGTATCAGAGATAGTTCAGAATTCGTTCAAAGTGCGTCCAAAATTCGTAACCTTGCTTCTCATCAGAACTTCATATTTATAGGCGTTTTGAGAAGATGACCGTTGGGAGCATTTAATGCTTTGCGTATTCCGTACAGCATTGCATTTAATGTTTCACTCTTTTGTCAACTACCTCGAGCCTGCGTTTGCTGTGACTACTGACGTTGCAGTTAATAGCTTCTAACGTTCCTTTTGTCAGTCAGCGTAGCTTGCCATCTAGTACTTGATTCTGATTTGTTCTTTGTAAATACTACGTTGAAAATCATCAGAGTACAAACAGCTTGGTGCAGAGCATCTTCTGATCTTCTGATCTTGATATGCTTCTGAGCGTGATTCCATGACTTCAGTGCTTCTGCTTCTGAACTCAAGTTCTTCTGATGCTTCTAATAGACCATGTTCTGATTCTGCTTGACCATCTTCTGATGTCTTGCCAGACCATGTTCTGATTCTGCTTGACCATCTTCTGATGTCTTGCCAGACCATGTGCTGAACTTGCATACTGAACCTTCTGAGTCAAAGCTTCTTAGTGCTGATTTGTGCATACTCTTTATATATTTCCTGAAAAGGAAATTGCATAGGATTAGAGTACCACATTATCTTGAGCAAAATTCATATACATTGTTATCATCAAAACTAAGATTATTGATCATAACAATTCTTGTTCTAACACCATCTTGATCTGATTATAAGCAGAGAACCCGTCCATGAAGGAAAAGACGTTGAACTTAGTGGTGTTATCGACCAGCATGTCGATATGTGGTAATGGAAAGTCATCTTTTGGACTAGCTTTGTTCAAGTCACGGTAGTCAACACACATTCTGACTTTACCATCTTTCTTCGGAACCGGCACTATGTTGGCCAACCATTGAGGATATTCAGAGGTGACAAGAAAACCTGCGTCGAGTTGCTTTTGAACTTCTGTTTTGATCTTGTTAGCCATATCAGGGTGAGTCCTTCACAATTTCTGCTTAACTGGCGGACATTCTGGTACTAACTTCACTTCTCCAGCAGATTTAAGCACCAGGTCTTGGAACATAGACCTTCTTCCTGTCATGTGTCGCGAGCATCCAGAGTCCAGGTACCATGACATGTTGTGCTTTTCCTTCTTTGCAGCCAAGGATATCTGTAATAGGAATAATCTTTTCCTTAGGTACCCACATCTTCTTGGGTCCTTTCTTGTTAGATTTCCTCAAGTTCTGATTGAACTTGGGTTTAGCATTATAGGAAATAGGAGGAACAGAATGATAGTTTATGTTCTGAGTTCCATGATATTTCTTAGGTTTTGTCACATGCTTCTTGGTGTGTGTTATGTGAAAGCTTTGAGCATGTGATGTGTGCCTAATATCATGGGAGTGGCCAAATTTAAATTGGTTATACAGAGGCTTGTATGATATTTTCATATCATCCACAGATTCAAGCTTGTATGGGATTTCACCCTCATAACCAATGCCAGCTCTTTTGTTTCCTGACACAGCATATATCATAGAAGCAAGTTGACTTCTGCCAATACTTCTAGATAAAAACTTCCTGAAACTTAAGTCATATTCTTTCAGAATATTGTTCAGACTTGGAGTAGATTTTTCAGAGACAGAAGGAGATCCAGTATTTTTGGATAAATTTAAAACTTTTTCCTTCAGTTCAGAATTCTCCACTTCAAGCTTCTTAGTTTCAAATTCAAATAGCTTTTTCAGCTTCTTGTATTTGATACTAATCTGAGACTTGAGTTCCAGAAGTTCTGTTAGACTGGAAACTAACTCTTCTCTAGATAGTTCAGAAAATACCTCTTCAGAATCTGATTCTGATGTAGATTCTGATCCGTCATCCATTGTGGCCATTAGTGCCAGATTTACCTGCTCATCTTCAGAGTCTGATTCTGATTCTGAATCATCCCATGTTGCCATAAGACCTTTCTTCTTATGAAATTTCTTCTTGGGATTTTCCTTCTGAAGTTTTGGGCACTCACTTTTGAAGTGTCCTGGCTCATTGCACTCATAGCACACAACCTTTTTCTTGTCATATCTTCTGCCTCCAGAAGATTCTCCTCTTTCAGGCTTCTTTGAGCTTTTGAAGCTCCTGAACTTCCTTTGCTTGCTTTTCCAGAGTTGATTGACTCTTCTGGAAATCATGGACAGTTCGTCTTCTTCTTCTTCTGATTCTGATTCTTCAGAATCTTCTTCTTCAGCCTGAAAAGCGTTAGTGCATTTTTTAAAATTAGATTTTAATGCAACAGACTTACCTTTCTTCTGAGGTTCATTTGCGTCAAGTTCAATCTCATGACTCCTCAGGGCACTGATCAGCTCTTCCAAAGAAACTTCATTCAGATTCTTCGCAATCTTGAATGCAGTTACCATTGGGCCCCATCTTCTAGGCAAGCTTCTGATGATCTTCTTTACATGATCAGCTTTGGTGTAGCCTTTGTCCAGAACTCTTAATCCAGCAGTCAGAGTTTGAAATCTTGAAAACATCTTCTCAATGTCTTCATCATCCTCCATCTTGAAGGCTTCGTACTTCTGGATTAGTGCAAGAGCTTTGGTCTCCTTAACTTGAGCATTTCCTTCATGAGTCATTTTCAAGGACTCATATATGTCATGGGCCGTTTCCCTGTTAGATATCTTCTCATACTCAGCATGAGAGATAGCATTCAGCAAAACAGTCCTGCATTTGTGATGATTTTTGAAATCTTTCTTTTGATCATCAGTCATTTCGTTTCTCGTGAGCCTTACACCAGTAGCTTTAACAGGATGTTTGTAACCATCCAACAGAAGATCCCATAGATCAGCATCCAGACCAAGAAAGTAACTTTCCAATTTATCTTTCCAATATTCAAAGTTTTCACCATCGAATATTGGTGGTCTAGTGTAACCATTGCTACCATTACCATTGTATTGCTTAGCTGAGCCAGATGTAGATGTAGATGAAGGTGGTGGAGTCTCAACCATCTTGACTTAATGTTTTTCTCTTCCTGAATCTTTTCTAAACACGGTTAAGTGCTTGCACCTTAGAACCGGCGCTCTGATGCCAATTGAAGGATAGAAAAACACTGAGAAAGGGGGGGTTTGAATAAGTGTAGTTTCAAAAACTCGTAAGATAAAAATAATTTGCACAAGTATTTTTATCCTGGTTCGTTGTTAACTAAACTACTCCAGTCCACCCTATACAAGGTGATTTACCTCAACTGAGGATTTAATCCACTAATCACACGAGATTACAATGGTTTTCCACTTAGACAACTTCTAAGTCTTCTAGAGTCTTCTGATCACAACTTGATCACTCTAGGAACAACTGCTTAGAGACCTTCTAAGACTTCTCTAGAGTATACTAATCACAACCCGATCACTCTAGTCCTTTACAATTTAATGTAAACAAATTCTAAGAGTATTACAATTGCTTCTTAAAAGCGATAATCACAAACTGTGATATTTCTCTTACAGATTTAAGCTTAGACTCACTAAAGTATTACAACAGTAATGTAGTGAGGTTGAAGATGAAGTTTGATAGCTTTTGAAGTGAACAACAAGATAGTATCAGAGATAGTTTAGAATTCGTTCAAAGTGCGTCCAAAATTCGTAACCTTGCTTCTCATCAGAACTTCATATTTATAGGCGTTTTGAGAAGATGATCGTTGGGAGCATTTAATGCTTTGCGTATTCCGTACAGCATTGCATTTAATGTTTCACACTTTTGTCAACTACCTCGAGCCTTGCGTTTGCTGTGACTACTGACGTTGCAGTTAATAGCTTCTAACGTTCCTTTTGTCAGTCAGCGTAGCTTGCCATCTAGTACTTGATTCTGATTTGTTCTTTGTAAATACTACGTTGAAAATCATCAGAGTACAAACAGCTTGGTGCAGAGCATCTTCTGATCTTCTGATCTTGATATGCTTCTGAGCGTGATTCCATGACTTCAGTGCTTCTGCTTCTGAACTCAAGTTCTTCTGATGCTTCTAATAGACCATGTTCTGATTCTGCTTGACCATCTTCTGATGTCTTGCCAGACCATGTGCTGAACTTGCATACTGAACCTTATGAGTCAAAGCTTCTTAGCGCTGAAATGTGCATACTCTTTATATATTTCCTGAAAAGGAAATTGCATAGGATTAGAGTACCACATTATCTTGAGCAAAATTCATATACATTGTTATCATCAAAACTAAGATTATTGATATGACAAAAACATATATAAATGATATGAATTTGCAATCAGAATAACAGACGGCAAAAGACAATTACACAGCTAAATCATAAGCATGTGAATATGTCTCCCCCTGAGATTAACAATCTCCCCCTGAGATGAATAATCTCCCTGAAATTAATACGAGAAGAATTTTATAAATAAAAGACTTTCCTGAGTATTTCAGTAGAGACGTTCACATATGCTTGAACTTCAGAACATTCACTGCTTCTGATTTCTGCTTCCATAGGACAGCTTCAGAACATTGAATTTCTTTAGATCCTTAGAACATTCACAGCTTCTGATTCCTGCTTCCATCGGACAGCTTCAGAACTTGAATTTCTTTAGATCCTCAGAACATTCACAGCTTCTGATTCCTGCTTCCATCGGACAGCTTCAGAGCTTGAATTTCTTCTTACATCACTTAATGCTAGATTGTATCAGAACATTGTTGAATGTACCAGAGCATCATGAGAGCATCTCTACATCCTGAAATGTTACAGAACAAAACTAAACGACAAAAGTCAGCATGAATGAATCAGAACATAAAATATGTTTCAGAACACATAATATTTATCAGAGCCATATAAGCCATATAGAATGTATCAGAACATATTCTATCATCAGAATATCTGAACATTCTTCCTTCTTGCTTCTGATTCTGAAGCTTCATAGCACTAAGCTTGCTTCAAGAATCCAAGAACTTGATTCATCTTGTTGCTTATTGATCTTGAATCTTCAATTCCTGCAACAACACAACTTAGAGACATATGAAGCTTGCAGCTTCTGTTAGAAATGTGGGGGCTTTCTTCCCGGCAACTGCTAATATAAATCAAATCATTTATCACTATTTCTCCCCCTTTTTGTCATAACATCAAAAAGAATGTAAAAGATTCAGATGTAAGCATTCGACAAAGGAAAGAAAAACAAATAATCATTGATAAAACAAGGAGAAGTACAAGAGTTATGCAGAAAACAGATGCAACAAACAAACAGAAAACAACTAAGACACAAAGACTAAGATCCTAGCTTTGACAAAATCTTGGCTAGTGTCTCATGGATCCCATTGTTGCTCTCAGTCTGCCTTGCCATGAAGGCTCTGAACTCTGCATTGGTCTCATCTTGCCTATCCAGACGAGAAGCCAGGTCATTTTGATTCTTCTGCATGGCCTCCAAAGTCCGCACCAGATAGGAGGGTTCACCAGAAGAAGAAACTTCCAGACTTCTGTTGACTGGCATAGCATTCTCCACTGCTGCTTCCATGGTAATCTCTTCAGGGAGATCATCAGAATGTACCACCACATTCTCAGCAGGATGATCTTCTGAATGAGAACAGTCAATCTCTTCAGCATCTTCCATCTCTACATCTGAGTCAGACTCAGAAATAGCTTCAGCATATTCTGGTTCTGGGAACTCAGAATTTCCATCTTCCAGGGCTTGAAGAATGGTTGCAAGATTTGTTGGAGAAGGAGGACCAGCAACAGCTGCAGGATAGACCACTTCTGGAAAGTCCATATCAGGAGCACTTTCAGAAGGGTTCATTCTGAACCAATTGAACACCCCCTGAAAGTCACCAGTCAGAACCATGAACTTTGGTCGCCAGACCACAAGAGTTCTGCAGGGATTCGCTTCTAGTTCTGCAAGGAGCCTTGCTAATTCAAGCTCATCAATGAATTTTTTCTCTTCAAAGCAGAATCGGCCACTACAACTAGTAAACCAAAAATCTTCAGCATCCCTTAGAAACCTTTTAGGTTTTGGAGCAAGATATTCACAAGACTCCTGAAGGGCTTTAAAGGCAACATCAGACATGAATCTAAAGGACCGCCAGATCTTTCGCATTGCTTCATCATCTATTCCACCATGATGAGCTGCACGAAGGACTTCCACACCTCTGTCTACAAGCTGCTTTACAATTGTAAAGCGTACACCAATACTGTAGGGACGACGAGGTTTGATTTTGTGTAGACCAAAATCTGGTTTAAGTATGGAGTAGGGCTGCGGATCACGGTTAAGTGGAAAAAAGAAATTTTCTACGGTTTTTGAAAAATTATTTAGTGAGGTGGAGGGAATGGGTTCATTATTTTCAGAGGGAGGAGATAGAGACGAGGGTGAAGATGTTGTGAGAGGAATGACAGTTTGGAGGGGTTGTATGTCAAGAACAGTGGGTTCAATGACTTGGTCAGATACAGTGTTTATTTGAGAAGGAGAGGGAGGAATGAGAGCATGGACAAGAATGGGTGATTCTGATGGGACTATTTCTGGTTGGTTTAGAGGTTCAGAAGGAGGGGCAACAGATATTGGTGCAATTTCTGATTGATAAGCAGGTGCAGAAACAGATTCAGAGAAGACAATACCTTTAGAAACATTCTGAAGAGCAGCAAGTTTAGCTTCACGGCACTTCTGCTTCTTGGATTTCTTCTCTTCCACTACCTTTGCTTTTCCAGAAGCAATTTCTTTTCTTCTGGCAGCCATTCGACTGTCTTCTTCCTTTTCTACAGCTTCTGAGGCAACTTCTTCCTCCTCACTATCAGTCACAATCATTCTTCTTCTCTTCTTCTTCTCAACAACTTTTTGAACAACAACAACTTTAGATGCCTTTTTCTTTTTCTTTTTCTCAACAGCAACATCTTCTTCCTTTTCTGTTGTTTACTCAGACGCTGCTTCTGATTCAGCTATAGCTTCAAGTGTAGCAGAACTGTCAGTAGCTACAGGAACAACTTCTGTAAGAACTTGTTTATCCTGACTACCAGAGGAACGGTCAAGCTTCCTTTTAGTCCTTCTTTCTTTGTTGACAGCAGCTTTCTGAGCAGGTTCAGGGACTTCTTCAAAGTCAGCAGCTTTTGAAGAAGGAGCTCTTTTCCTTTTGCCTTTTTCAGGGACAGTTTGGATAGCTTCTTCATTGAGAGAGTTTAGATACCTTGTCCTGACTTCTGGAATCTCATTTCTGAAGAAGGATTCAAATTCAGCAAGAATAGGATCCCTTCTGTCTTCAACTCCAGAAAAAGGCTTAGGAGCGTTCTTTACAAAACTGATTACATTCATCTTTCTCAAGGTAAGAACATTCAAGCAGCTTTCTGAGCAAACTGCAAGATCTTTAATGGTTCCTTCTGATTCCAGACTTTCCACAATCTTGGAGTGGACCAGAAGATTTGTAAAGATTCTTCCAAACGGAATGATGTAGCTCTTTTTCGATTTGAAAGTATCCCTAGATTCTTTCACAGCCTTACACATGTGTTTGAAAATGATGTGAATAACATCAACTTTCTTCTGGGTAGCAATACAATACAGAATGTATTGTTGCTCCTTGTTCACATAATCAGCAGAGTGGGTTGATTTCCTGTGATAGAAACACCCCAAGAGAATCTTTGTCCAGATTTGATAAATGAGCTTCAAATCTTTAACAGGCTTGTTGAATTTTCCTCCATCATAGAGAGTGGATAAAACGCCATCCCAGTCTTCTCTTTTATTAAGTTCAAATGCTCCTTCAGCGGTTCTGAGATCAAACATCATTCTCAGAATTGCTTCTGTTACTACCACAAATTTTCCATGAACAAAGGATAGGATGGAGGTAGGAGTGACGACGGCATGAATCCAGAATTCCTTCACTAAATCTGGGTAAGTAGGACCACAGAACTCAGCAAAAAGTGATGTCCATCCCTGAAAAATCATGTCCTCCTTAAGACGAAACTCATGTTCTTCAAGACTGTAAAAATCAACCATGAGTTCACAGATAACTTCCAACTTGTCTTTAGGGATTGAGCAAGTGATGACCGGAACCAACGGTTGTTCTCCTTCGCGAGGATGAATGGGTGCAGAGGGACCAGCATTGAGAGATGATGAGGCAGCCATTTGAGCAACTTTGAGAGAAGAACAAGAACTTGGTTTTCGCTTAGGGTTAGAGAAAAGAGAGAACAGATTGCAGAAATGCATACACAAAGGAAAATGAAAAGAGAGCGAAAAGAAACCCTAAAAGAATTTGAAATGAATTTATAGACACGGATTTGAAAAGACAATGTAATGCATTTTATGACAGTGAACAGTTACAAAATCAAATAAAATCAATTGCATTTAATGAGGAATGACGTTAGGTGAGAGAGTGACTTCAGAAAACGATTTACACAGTTACCTAGGAAGACGTCCCTTCAGATGCACGCTTTTACCTGTAGCCAACACGAGTTTACAGCCAGAAGGTACCATATTACAGCTGTCGTCTTGCTTTCAGATGCTGATGACAACAAGACTCTTAGTTTTTAGCTTCTGAGAGCAGATTCTGATTCTCACTTTTTAAGAACGCTCTGGTTCTTATTGGATCATCTTTCTTTCCAATAATGACATCTTCTGAGTGAGCAGATGTGAGTCTAGATGATCTTCTGATAGTTGGTTCTTTAGAAATTCTCAGATTTTCCAAGGATGCAGCAACCTGATCTTCTGATTCTTTGCTGCTTTGGTTTTCAGCTTCTGAAACTTTTCTTCTTGGTTCTTCAACTTCTGAGATATCAATATCAATATCTACAAAATTCTCAAACTGCTTTGGCTTTTCAAGACCAAGCTTATCATCAAACCTGATATTGATTGATTCTTCTACAATCAATGTTTCAGTATTGTATACTCTGTAGCCTTTAGAGCGTTCAGAATATCCAAGAAGGAAACATTTTTGTGCCTTAGAATCAAACTTACCAAGATGATCTTTAGTGTTCAGAATAAAACAAACACATCCAAAAGGATGAAAATATGAAATGTTGGGCTTTCTGTTCTTCCACAATTCATACGGAGTCTTATTTAGAATAGGTCTTATAGAGATTCTATTCTGAATATAACATGCAGTGTTTATTACTTCTGCCCAGAAATGCTTAGCCATATTGGTTTCATTGATCATGGTTCTGGCCATTTCTTGTAGAGTCCTATTCTTTCGTTCTACAACTCCATTTTGTTGTGGAGTTCTAGGACAAGAGAAATCATGGGCAATACCATTTTCTTTGAAGAACTCCTCAAAGAATTTGTTCTCAAATTCACCACCATGATCACTTCTGACCTTTATGATTTTACACTCCTTCTCAGTTTGGGTCTGAGTGCAGAATTCAAAGAACACTGAATGAGACTCATCCTTGTGTTTCAAGAACTTTACCCATGTCCAGCGGCTATAATCATCAACGATGACTAATCCATATTTCTTCCCTTTGACAGATGCTGTTTTGACTGGGCCAAACAGATCAATGTGCAAAAGTTCTAACGGCCTTGAGGAAGAGACAACATTCTTAGACTTGAATGCAGGTTTGGAGAACTTGCCCTTCTGACATGCTTCACAAAGAGAATCTGATTTGTATTTCAGAATAGGGAGTCCTCTGACAAGATTTAGTTTGTTAATCTGAGAAATCTTTCTCAAACTAGCATGTCCTAATATTCTGTGCCAGACCCATTGCTCTTCAGAAACAGACATAAGACAAGTCACCTTCTGATTCTTAAGATCCTGAAGATCTGTCTTATAAATGTTGTTCTTTCTTTTGCCTGTAAATAGGATTGAGCCATCCTTCTGACTTACAGCCTTACAAGACTTTTGATTAAAGATTATGTCATAACCATTGTCACTTAATTGACTTATGGACAATAAGTTATGAGCTAATGCATCTACTAGAAGAACATTAGAAATAGAAGGAGAGTTACCAGACTTTATAAGTCCTGAGCCAATAATTTTGCCCTTCTGATCTCCTCCAAACTTCACTTCTCCAGCAGATTTAAGCACCAGGTCTTGGAACATAGACCTTCTTCCTGTCATGTGTCGCGAGCATCCAGAGTCCAGGTACCATGACATGTTGTGCTTTTCCTTCTTTGCAGCCAAGGATATCTGTAATAGGAATAATCTTTTCCTTAGGTACCCACATCTTCTTGGGTCCTTTCTTGTTAGATTTCCTCAAGTTCTGATTGAACTTGGGTTTAGCATTATAGGAAATAGGAGGAACAGAATGATAGTTTATGTTCTGAGTTCCATGATATTTCTTAGGTTTTGTCACATGCTTCTTGGTGTGTGTTATGTGAAAGCTTTGAGCATGTGATGTGTGCCTAATATCATGGGAGTGGCCAAATTTAAATTGGTTATACAGAGGCTTGTATGATATTTTCATATCATCCACAGATTCAAGCTTGTATGGGATTTCACCCTCATAACCAATGCCAGCTCTTTTGTTTCCTGACACAGCATATATCATAGAAGCAAGTTGACTTCTGCCAATACTTCTAGATAAAAACTTCCTGAAACTTAAGTCATATTCTTTCAGAATATTGTTCAGACTTGGAGTAGATTTTTCAGAGACAGAAGGAGATCCAGTATTTTTGGATAAATTTAAAACTTTTTCCTTCAGTTCAGAATTCTCCACTTCAAGCTTCTTAGTTTCAAATTCAAATAGCTTTTTCAGCTTCTTGTATTTGATACTAATCTGAGACTTGAGTTCTAGAAGTTCTGTTAGACTGGAAACTAACTCTTCTCTAGATAGTTCAGAAAATACCTCTTCAGAATCTGATTCTGATGTAGATTCTGATCCGTCATCCATTGTGGCCATTAGTGCCAGATTTACCTGCTCATCTTCAGAGTCTGATTCTGATTCTGAATCATCCCATGTTGCCATAAGACCTTTCTTCTTATGAAATTTCTTCTTGGGATTTTCCTTCTGAAGTTTTGGGCACTCACTTTTGAAGCTCCTGAACTTCCTTTGCTTGCTTTTCCAGAGTTGATTGACTCTTCTGGAAATCATGGACAGTTCGTCTTCTTCTTCTTCTGATTCTGATTCTTCAGAATCTTCTTCTTCAGCCTGAAAAGCGTTAGTGCATTTTTTAAAATTAGATTTTAATGCAACAGACTTACCTTTCTTCTGAGGTTCATTTGCGTCAAGTTCAATCTCATGACTCCTCAGGGCACTGATCAGCTCTTCCAAAGAAACTTCATTCAGATTCTTCGCAATCTTGAATGCAGTTACCATTGGGCCCCATCTTCTAGGCAAGCTTCTGATGATCTTCTTTACATGATCAGCTTTGGTGTAGCCTTTATCCAGAACTCTTAATCCAGCAGTCAGAGTTTGAAATCTTGAAAACATCTTCTCAATGTCTTCATCATCCTCCATCTTGAAGGCTTCGTACTTCTGGATTAGTGCAAGAGCTTTGGTCTCCTTAACTTGAGCATTTCCTTCATGAGTCATTTTCAAGGACTCATATATGTCATGGGCCGTTTCCCTATTAGATATCTTCTCATACTCAGCATGAGAGATAGCATTCAGCAAAACAGTCCTGCATTTGTGATGATTTTTGAAATCTTTCTTTTGATCATCAGTCATTTCGTTTCTCGTGAGCCTTACACCAGTAGCTTTAACAGGATGTTTGTAACCATCCAACAGAAGATCCCATAGATCAGCATCCAGACCAAGAAAGTAACTTTCCAATTTATCTTTCCAATATTCAAAGTTTTCACCATCGAATATTGGTGGTCTAGTGTAACCATTGTTACCATTACCATTGTATTGCTCAGCTGAGCCAGATGTAGATGTAGATGAAGGTGGTGGAGTCTCAACCATCTTGACTTAATGTTTTTCTCTTCCTGAATCTTTTCTAAACACGGTTAAGTGCTTGCACCTTAGAACCGGCGCTCTGATGCCAATTGAAGGATAGAAAAACACTGAGAAAGGGGGGGTTTGAATAAGTGTAGTTTCAAAAACTCGTAAGATAAAAATAATTTGCACAAGTATTTTTATCCTGGTTCGTTGTTAACTAAACTACTCCAGTCCACCCTATACAAGGTGATTTACCTCAACTGAGGATTTAATCCACTAATCACACGAGATTACAATGGTTTTCCACTTAGACAACTTCTAAGTCTTCTAGAGTCTTCTGATCACAACTTGATCACTCTAGGAACAACTGCTTAGAGACCTTCTAAGACTTCTCTAGAGTATACTGATCACAACCCGATCACTCTAGTCCTTTACAATTTAATGTAAACAAATTCTAAGAGTATTACAATTGCTTCTTAAAAGCGATAATCACAAACTGTGATATTTCTCTTACAGATTTAAGCTTTGACTCACTAAAGTATTACAACAGTAATGTAGTGAGGTTGAAGATGAAGTTTGATAGCTTTTGAAGTGAACAGCAAGATAGTATCAGAGATAGTTCAGAATTCGTTCAAAGTGCGTCCAAAATTCGTAACCTTGCTTCTCATCAGAACTTCATATTTATAGGCGTTTTGAGAAGATGACCGTTGGGAGCATTTAATGCTTTGCGTATTCCGTACAGCATTGCATTTAATGTTTCACTCTTTTGTCAACTACCTCGAGCCTGCGTTTGCTGTGACTACTGACGTTGCAGTTAATAGCTTCTAACGTTCCTTTTGTCAGTCAGCGTAGCTTGCCATCTAGTACTTGATTCTGATTTGTTCTTTGTAAATACTACGTTGAAAATCATCAGAGTACAAACAGCTTGGTGCAGAGCATCTTCTGATCTTCTGATCTTGATATGCTTCTGAGCGTGATTCCATGACTTCAGTGCTTCTGCTTCTGAACTCAAGTTCTTCTGATGCTTCTAATAGACCATGTTCTGATTCTGCTTGACCATCTTCTGATGTCTTGCCAGACCATGTTCTGATTCTGCTTGACCATCTTCTGATGTCTTGCCAGACCATGTGCTGAACTTGCATACTGAACCTTCTGAGTCAAAGCTTCTTAGTGCTGATTTGTGCATACTCTTTATATATTTCCTGAAAAGGAAATTGCATAGGATTAGAGTACCACATTATCTTGAGCAAAATTCATATACATTGTTATCATCAAAACTAAGATTATTGATCATAACAATTCTTGTTCTAACACCATCTTGATCTGATTATAAGCAGAGAACCCGTCCATGAAGGAAAAGACGTTGAACTTAGTGGTGTTATCGACCAGCATGTCGATATGTGGTAATGGAAAGTCATCTTTTGGACTAGCTTTGTTCAAGTCACGGTAGTCAACACACATTCTGACTTTACCATCTTTCTTCGGAACCGGCACTATGTTGGCCAACCATTGAGGATATTCAGAGGTGACAAGAAAACCTGCGTCGAGTTGCTTTTGAACTTCTGTTTTGATCTTGTTAGCCATATCAGGGTGAGTCCTTCACAATTTCTGCTTAACTGGCGGACATTCTGGTACTAACTTCACTTCTCCAGCAGATTTAAGCACCAGGTCTTGGAACATAGACCTTCTTCCTGTCATGTGTCGCGAGCATCCAGAGTCCAGGTACCATGACATGTTGTGCTTTTCCTTCTTTGCAGCCAAGGATATCTGTAATAGGAATAATCTTTTCCTTAGGTACCCACATCTTCTTGGGTCCTTTCTTGTTAGATTTCCTCAAGTTCTGATTGAACTTGGGTTTAGCATTATAGGAAATAGGAGGAACAGAATGATAGTTTATGTTCTGAGTTCCATGATATTTCTTAGGTTTTGTCACATGCTTCTTGGTGTGTGTTATGTGAAAGCTTTGAGCATGTGATGTGTGCCTAATATCATGGGAGTGGCCAAATTTAAATTGGTTATACAGAGGCTTGTATGATATTTTCATATCATCCACAGATTCAAGCTTGTATGGGATTTCACCCTCATAACCAATGCCAGCTCTTTTGTTTCCTGACACAGCATATATCATAGAAGCAAGTTGACTTCTGCCAATACTTCTAGATAAAAACTTCCTGAAACTTAAGTCATATTCTTTCAGAATATTGTTCAGACTTGGAGTAGATTTTTCAGAGACAGAAGGAGATCCAGTATTTTTGGATAAATTTAAAACTTTTTCCTATAACTTAATCCTATAATGTTTGCAAAGAAAACTCCCTAAAATTTTTTTTCGAAAAATCATGTTTTTATGGAAAAAGATGGGTTTTTTTTTTTATGAATGTATGAATGCATGGGTGCATGAATGCCACATATACAAACATGGTAAAGCAAACATGATAATGCAAACATGGTAACGCAAACATGGTACTACAAACATGGTAATTCAAACATGGTACACATAGGTTCAAAGGTCCAGCGTCACGAGCATGAGGTCAGAGAACCAAAACTGGGATAGTACTAGGGGCTAATCACCTGCACAACATGTTCTACTGATATGTCAGAGTCTACATTCTTCTTCGGGATATTACCGGCTTGCACAACTGAACTTGTGAGCTAGCAATATTCTCAAGAAAAACTCGTCTGAGTGTGGCTCTCCGCATGACAACTAATCCAAGTCTTCACCTGAATAGTTTCTGCGCCACAACCTAATAAGGCCAGGATGGGTTATGGGTTCTACAGCCAACTCAGCTTCTACAGTTCAATGAAAGCAATAATGTCTTCGCAATTGAACTTGCTAAACATATACTACCAACAAGGAACCTCCACTAAGCGGAAGGATTCTCATGCCAGCTTTTTAAGGACTGAACTCCTTGTATGCCATACATGACTATACCCTCCACCTAATTCTTATGTGTACTTAATCCGGGTTAGGATTTGTCCATAATGTATCACTTGTAACAGAACCACACAAGTAACAGAACCACAGAACCAAACATGTAACAAGAATGAAATAAAAAACATAACAATCAGAATTAACCCTTTCTTTGGAAACAATAAAAAGATGGTCCCCAGTGAAGTCGCCATTTTTCTTTCGCGTGAAAAAATCGGGATGAGACACCTGATGCCTTCTTTGGGCTCGAGTGCTCAAGAAAATGATTTTGTTTTTTTGTCACGACCAAACTTTTTATTATTTCCAAAGTAGGAAAAGGAAAAAAGTTGCAATAACCTTAAAAGATATGCAAAGCAAATAACACAAAATTAAAAGCAATGCAAAAGTGGGGGAGAGATTCCGGGTAAGAGGGTTGGTTATACGAAGGGAAGGTATTAGCACCCAACGTATCTATAGTACTCTATAGGTCTCTTTGTTATGTTTATTTCTTTCTATGCTATTGAGGAGGTTCTTTTGTGAGATAGGTGGGACCTAAAGTGTTTGTTTGATTATGCTCGCAAAGATCATCGCAATCTTCTGCATACATATCCCTTAGAGGGAATCAGAGCATCTGTAGCTCGAGGTCTACGGGTGCTAAGGTTTGAGAGGTTTGAGGGAGAAGTTTTGCTCGCCAAGGATACGACCTTGTGCCTACGTATTCTCAAAGGGATATTGAGAAAGTCAGAGCAATCGTAGTTCCCACTTGTCGCGGGCGAAAAATCGTTTTGTTCCTTTTTTTTGTGGGATGAGACACCTGATGCCTTCTTTGGGCTCGAGTGCTCATAAAAAATGATTTTTCTTTGTTTCGACCAAACTTTTTATTATTTCCAAAGGAGGAAAAGGAAAAAAGCTGCAATAACCAAAAAGTGGGGGGAGAGATCTTGGGTAAGAGGGTTGGTTATACGAAGGGAAGGTATTAGCACCCAACGTATCTATAGTACTCTATAGGATTCTTTATTGTTTTTCATTCCATGTTACGGTGGAGGTTCTGTTGTGAAATAGGTGGGACCTAAGGTGTTTGTTTGATTATGCTCGCAAAGATCATCGCGATCCTCTGCATACATATCCCTTAGAGGGAATCAGAGCATCTGTAGCTCGGGTCTACGGGTGCTAAGGTTTGAATGGTTTGAGAGAGAAGTTTTGCTCGCCAAGGATACGACCTTGTGCCTACGTATTCTCAAAGGGATGTTGAGAAAGTCAGAGCAATCGTAGTTCCCACTTATGCTAGTGGAAGCAAAGGAAAAGAGACAAATGCCATCTAAATGTTCGATGTATCTAATATATATCATCACATACATCTGTTTGTTTTTGTTTGAAAATCTTTTCATTATAAGCCCTGGGCCATGCCACTTATGGCGCTTAGAATGATAAAGATTCTTTTTAGCCAGCCTTGTGGCAAAAACTTTCAATGAAGTCAGCCTTGTGACAAAAAGTTTTGATTAATCAGCCAGCCTTGTGGCAAAAGTTTCAATGAAGTCAGCCTTGTGACAAAAACTTTGATTAATCAGCCAGTACGGTGGCAAAAAGGTTTGATTGATTAGCCAGCCTTGTGGCAAAAAAGTTAAGTTGATTGATTGTTTGTGATGATATAGAAGAGATACTCCTATCATAGAGATGATAAATGTCTAATCTCCTAGGGTATTTGTTTTGGATATTGGGGGATGCTTATAAGAAGCCCGTGGGTCCTTGTACGAAGCCCAAGAGGAGGCTATCCGAGGGTCCTTGCATTGTAAGCCCAAGAGGAGGCTATGGGAGGGACAATCCAGGGTCCTTGCATTGTAAGCCCAAGAGGAGGCAATGGGAGGGACACTCGTTTGTACAAAGCCCAAGGGGAGGCATGGTATAGTTGGTTTGAGTTCTTAGAGCGATTTCACCGGGAAACCATACTCTATGTCCTAACCTAAACTAGGGAGATTCTTTGCATGAAGCCCAATAGGAGGCTATGGGGAACCTAGTGTTGTACTAAGTTGAATAAGCATATATAACACAAACACAAATACATGAACAAGTATGAACAAACATGGACAAACATGAACAAGTTATGAATAAGCATATATATGAGAAAGTGTGTGTATATAATGGAGTTTATGAAGGAAATATACCTGTAAGCATGATCCATTTGTATACACAGGGGTTCGGGACTTATACTCGATGAAAGGTCCACTTGAATTTATTCAAAGCTATGTAAACAGGTATTTACAAAGGGCTTGGGACTTATACCTACATGGAGGCCCATGGTATTTTATGAAACATGGTTGATTGTTTTATTTACAGACGCGTCGTTTGAAAAAAAAAACTGTTTGAAAGTTGTTTTGAAAGAAGTTTTCTTTTTTGTACAAAGAAAAAGAAAAGGGTATGAAAGGGGCTTGGGACTTATACCTACATGGAGGCCCATGGTATATTTGAAAAGTTTTGAATAATTTGAAGTTTTGTTGTTTTGAAAATGATTTGAAAATTGTTTGAAAAGGTTTTGTTTTTGAAGAAGTTTTATTGTTAAAAAAACTGTACAAAAGAAAAAAGAAATGGGACTTACACTCTCTAATATTCGAGAGGCCCCACTTCATTTTGAAAATCGATTGATTAATCAAAAAGGATTTAAAAAAGAAGTGGTTTATCGTTTTGAAAAAGAATCGCGATCGCTCGTCTTAAAACGATTTGAATTTGACAAAAGTCAACTTAACTAAGTTTTAATGCTTAATTAAGACCTAAATGATTAGGGTTTGATCACAAAAATATTTACAAGTGGTTAGGTTTTGAAAAATCAAATGAAAAACAATATTTAAAGTATTTAAAAATACTTAAAACATGTCATTTTAAACCTATTTAAAAATGTATCAAATAAATATTTTTTGATGATTTTTTTTTATATTCATAAAATATATGTGTTAAATAAAGAGTGTACAAAAAATGAAGCAAAAATAAATTGATTTGATTAGTTAAATAATTAGTTAAAGTTGTTAAGAAAATTGAAGAAAAATAGTGTTAAAAAAAAGGTTTTGGTCCCTAAGGGTGTTGAACCCACGACCTTATGCTCACCACTCAAAAGCATAACCAACTGGACCACGCGCGTGGTCTGATTAACAAAGGCAAAAGATTTGATTATATTTCAAACTCAACATTTAAATTTCCTTCGCAAAAAATGGCGCCAAGAACACCATCCCCATTTGAATTTGAAAATCTTCAAAACTGAACCAAATTGATCAAGTGAAGGGTGTATCTCACTCGTTTTTCCATAAGGAACATGATGGTACCATTTAATTTCATTTATTTTCACTCTAAGGCCATTGATTTTCTGATGAACACGAAGAACCTTAATATGACAAATCATCGTGAAATCGTGTATGATCATGATATGATGCAATTGATTGAGGGTTAATGATCCTCATAGGTGCAGAAACAAGATGGTATGTTCATATTTCATTTATGATGCATGGAGAATAGAGTTTGAAGTTCATGAAGCTTACCTTCAAAAACGGCAAAACTGGAGATTTGATTCTTCAATAGAGGTGTTACAGATGCTTTGTATCGATCTGGATAGCTTCAATGATGATTATGGAAGGTGTCTGGATGCTTGGAACCAACTGAATTCATCTGAGCATGGCCATGGTACCCGATCTGCAGATGCTTCAAGAGTGAATCGAACTTGATGATTCTGAAGTTTTTGATTGATGATGGGTGTTGGGATAGTTCATATGTGATGTATATAAGGTGTTGGAAGTATTAGTTTGGACAGAAATGATCTTGAATGGATTTTGGCATGATAAGGCTCTCTTTATGCAAACATGGAGGTGAGATGATGATTCTGAGTTTTAAGGTGTTTTGGGGTGTGTGAGTGGATCAAACACATCCCATATGATATTTATGAGATGTTAGAAGCATCATTTTGCTCAGATCTTCAATGGTTTAGAGGTTGAGTTTTCTACCTCTTTGAAAACTATGAAACTTGCAATTCAAGAAAGAAAGAGAAAACCTATGCTTTGTGAGGTTTTGGTGTGAGTTTGAAGATGATTTTAACCTCTATTTATAGGCCAAGGATTCTGAACTAAAAGCTCTTGCAAGTTGATTCAAGAATGATGATTTGGCTTAAGAGATAAAATGGAATCTTTCACATTAAATGCAAATGGTTAAAAGTGACTAAACCATGGTTAAATTCCAAGCCTCCTATCCTCTTCCATTCTGATCTTCAAATCAGAAAATATCATTCAATTATTGGTTCTATGCATCATTGCTTGGATTATAGGTCATGTAGTCTTGAAACTTAGTGAAAAAATGGTGAAAATTCAAGTGAAAAGGATCACTAATGTCAAAATTCAAAACCATGGCTACACTCCATATTTTTTCATGCTCTTGGACATTTTGGAAAGCTCATGTTACACACTTCAAAACCCTAGTTGAAAGTTTCTTCAATACCTTTAAGGAAATGGGTGAAAAAGATCCATGAACTTTGAAAAAAAATGAAGTTTTAAGTGAAATTTTCCAAAGATGCCAACTTTGAAGCACCATATCTCTTAAATGGTTGATCTTATGGAAAAAAATTATATGTGACAAAGTTGTTTATTGGATCAAAATCTACAACTTTCATGTTGGAAGTTTTTTTCAGTTTGTAGGTGAAATTTTGAGAAATTCCCTTCCAAAGTTTGGAAAAAACCATGCAAAACACTTAGAAAATTTTCTAAGTATGGAAAGTCAAACTTTTGACTTTTTGATTCTTGATTGATTTTCTTGATTTTTCTTGATCAAATGACTTCATATATCATATATTGATGATTTTCAACTTCAAAAGTCATGGTTGACCAAAATTCCCAAAAGTCAAAGGTGTTCTTGTACAGTTGACTTTTTCAGACGAATCGCGTTTCTGGAGATTTCAAATGAAACAGGCTATCCTCACCAAATGAATGGTATGAATGGATCATATTGAGGCATTAGAGGATATTGAATCATAGTTTGAGTTGTGACATCTTGTCCTGATTAAAAAGTCAGTTGTTCAGATGAATTAGGTCAAAAACCCTAATTGTCGACCAGATGAAATTGATGACTGTAGGTCTTGAATTGAGATGTAATTTCCATTGGATGTTGTCATAGGGATTATTTGAAGATGATTGAAACTTTTGATTGACTTCCTGGGGATTTTTAGGGTTTCCCAAATGTGATCCCTGATTTCAGTCCCTGATAGTTCAAAACCCTGATCTGAGGATTTGTCTGATCAATCTTTGTGTAGGAGATGTCTTGAGCTAATGGATTAGGTCAAAATGATGTACTTGGGGTCTTGAGGTCTTGTCCCAAGTCATTGGGTCAAATCCTGAGCAAAAGTCAAGAGTATGCTATCTTCAGTCAAAACCCTAATCTGGTTGGTTCAGAGCCTTTGAGCTTGTTGAAATGAATCTCTGGGGACCAAATGTTGATTGTTGATGAAGATGATTCATTTGAGATGAAGGGAGAACAAAACCCTAGTTGATTGTTGCTTGTACTGATGAGTGATTTCTTGATTAAATCCCTGCTGAGTCACAAGTAGCAAACACAAACTATGCAATTTGTTAGAGATGCAAATGATGCATATGCAATGATATGAGGTGGTATCTTAGGTCAAAAATTGGGGTATGACAGATGCCCCTATTTAAGTTTCTTCAACCTGAGACATGAAGATTGAAAATCTTCGTTTTGATAGGGTGGAAGAGACTTAAATATCAGAAGACGCAAATTTTGGACCTAAGATACCAAAATTGCGAATGATGCAAGGATATCTTTTACCGAGGGGATATCAAGAATGACTCCGCTGGGGAAAAGAGGTTGGGAAGGATGTCTCAATCCGTTTTAGGAAGAGAATCCGTTTTTTTCTTTTTTTCGGGAAAGCAAGTGTATGCTTCACCGGGGAATGATAGCTTTGTAAGAAAAGCTTACCTATCGACATTACCGACTATCAGCACAGGGATAGACTTGTTTAATAATGCGAAGGTGAAAGGTATGAAACTGTATTACCGACTATCAGCTTGGTGATAGACTTGACAAGGTAAAAGAGTTTCAAAGGTTCGGTTAATATTACCGACTATCAGCATGGTGATAGACATGTTTAATAATATAACCAGAACAAAAAGTTACCGACTACCAGCCTCGTGATAGTGGTTTTGAAGACGTGATCAATTATCAGCCAAGTGACAAAATGATCCTGGAGACTTTGCTAGGGGAATTACTGGTTATTCAGCCTTGTGAACAGTAATAAGGCCCTGATTGTCAAATGGTTTTCATGATTGATTTCCTTGAGGGGAAAAGTCTTTTGGAAGAGACATAAGCTGCTCTGATGACGAGGCTATTGCTTATTGTCTATTTTTTCACGACTCTGTTTGAGGAATCGGAATTTGAATTTTTGGTAAAGACAAGGCTCTATCCATGAATGAATTTGGAAAGAAACAGTCTAACAAGACTTTGTTCCCATGAGGAATGAACTCAAATGGGGATTTTCTCCTTTGTTTTGAGAGGAGAAAACTAAAGCAACCTTCTTCCACGAGGAATGATCTCAGTGGGGAACTGGAGAAAGAAGATGTTCTTTCTGCTTATGGGTGACAACCTACTGGAGAGATGACACGCCCATATCTGCTTTGTTTTTTTCTTTTTCTTTTTTTCTCTTTTCTTTTTTTTCTACTTTTTTGGGATAGATATATCCTGAACAAGCGATTATTGAAAAATGCAAGAATGCATAAATGATGCAAATATGTATGAATGATGAATGTCATGAATGTAGCATGCATACTGACGATACTGACAGACAATGAAGTATATACTGGAGAAGGACCGACGTCGCAATACTACCAGATACTTGGCAAATGTTCTTCAACACGGTGTAGATAACACAAGTGATGAATGGTGTTGCGTGCTTTAAACTTCTCTGGGGAAGATAAGCATTTTTTCTTATTGAGATGGAAGAACCTTTTCACTAGAGATAGAAAATCTTCGTTACTGGGGATAAAAGACCTTCTTCACTTGGGATAGAAGAGCTTCTTCACTGGGGATAGAAGAGCTTCTTTACCTCGAGGGATAATTGCTTCAAGAATTCTTTTGTGGGACAAGAAGACCGTTGTCTCAACAATTTTTCAGGGAGAATCCTTTTGTTCATCCTGTGGAGACGACTGCTGATGTTCCTTCCGTTGTTCACAACTCAAAGGAAAATTTCGCTTTTATTTTGAAAAAAGAAAAGTGAAGTAAATTCATTTAAAACTTATTTTTCTTTTTTGTTTCAAAAGTGAATAACACAATTAAAGCGTCATTTTGCAAGCTGAAAGAAATTAAAGATTGCAAACAAATGGGCACAAGGCTCAAATTTATTTAATAGGATGGTAATCAGCTAAAGGCGTGATTCCATAGAGTATTTACAAAAGTTGGAAATGGCAATTATGCGGAAAAGGCTACATTGAAAGCAATAACCACTATTCCCCCTAACAACTTTGAGTTCCAACTGTGCTTGTTGCTTCAGATTGGCGATGATTTGATCGAAGATCCTTCGATGAAGTACAGACTCTTCAGGTGACGAAGTATGGACTGATGCAGTTACTTTGTCATAAATCCTTAATTTTTGCCTAGATTGCCCTTTCAGGTTTTCAATCTACCAGGATGAATTTTTTCTGTTTATTGTCTCTAATTTTTGCCTGGACCGCCCTTTCAGGTTTTCAGTCCACCGAGACGCTCATTTTTGCCTAAGTCGCCCTTTGCGGGTTTTCGACTTACCGAGCTGTTCTTTTGTATTTTTTTAGACAAAGTATTTCTTGACTGCATCAGCATTCACAGGATATGGGAGTTCATCACCATCCATGGTTGCAAGAGTCATGGCGCCGCCAGAAAATGTTCTTTTGACAACATACGGGCCTTCGTAATTAGGAGACCATTTGCCCCTAGAGTCTGGTTGAAAAGACAAGATCTTTTTAAGCCCGAGGTCGCCTTCTTGAAAATCACGAGGTCGAACCTTTTTGTTGAAGGCTTGTTTCATCCTTGCTTGGTATAACTGTCCATGGCATAGAGCAGTCATACGTTTTTCTTCGATTAAGTTCAACTGATCGTATCTGTTTTGACACCATTCAGCCTCTGATAATTTAGTCTCCATGAGAACTCTCATTGATGGTATTTCAATTTCTACGGGGAGCACAGCTTCCATGCCGTATGCTAGAGAAAAGGGAGTTGCCCCTGTTGAAGTACGCACTGAAGTACGGTACCCATGTAAAGCAAATGGCAGCATTTCATGCCAGTCTTTGTAAGTGACGACCATTTTCTGGATGATCTTCTTAATGTTCTTGTTGGCGGCTTCGACTGCGCCGTTCATTTTTGGTCTGTAAGGAGAAGAGTTATGATGCTCAATCTTGAATTCCTCACACAATTCTTTCATCATTTTGTTGTTCAAATTTGAACCATTGTCAGTAATGATCTTGCTGGGAACACCATATCGACAAATGATGTTATTCTTGATAAACCTCACAACCACTTGTCTTGTAACATTGGCGTAAGATGCTGCTTCGACCCATTTGGTGAAGTAATCAATGGCTACCAAGATGAAACGATGACCGTTTGAAGCTTTCGGCTCGATCATTCCAATCATGTCGATACCCCACATGGAGAAAGGCCACGGAGATGAGAGAACGTTGAGTAGAGTCGGTGGCACATGGATCTTATCTGCGTAGATATGGCACTTGTGACATCTCTTCACGTGTTTATAACAGTCAGATTCCATTGTCAACCAATAGTATCCAGCTCTTAACATTTTCTTGGACATTGCATGCCCATTTGAATGAGTTCCAAAGGACCCTTCATGCACTTCATGCATTAACATGTCTGCTTCGTGTCTATCCACGCATCTGAGCAAAACCATGTCGAAGTTTCTTTTGTATAGCACATCTCCATTCAGGAAGAAACTGCCAGAAAGTCTCCTTAGAGTTTTCTTATCTTTGTTTGATGCCCCAAGTGGGTACTCTTGAGTTTGAAGGAAGCGTTTGATGTCGTGGAACCACGGTTTATCATCGATGACTGCTTCAGTTGCAAACACATAAGCGGGCCTTTCAAGGCGCGTGATTCTGACTGTAGGCATATCATTCCAATGATTGACTTTGAACATGGAAGATAGAGTAGCCAAGGCGTCTGCCATTCGATTCTGATCTCGAGGTATATGATGCAATTCAACCTTGTTGAAGAAAGTCAACAGACGTCTTGCATAATCTCTGTAAGGAATCAAGCCAGGGTGGTAAGTTTCCCACTTGTCTTTGATTTGGTTGATCACGAGGGCTGAATCTCCATATATGTCTAGGTTCTTGATCCTTAAGTCAATGGCTTCTTCGAGACCCATGATACAAGCTTCATATTCTGCGATGTTGTTGGTGCAATCAAATAGTAGTCTGGCGGAGAATGGGATATGAGTACCCTTGGGAGTGATGATGATTGCCCCAATTCCATTGCCAAAAGCGTTTACTGCTCCATCAAAAATTAGGCCCCATCTTGATCCAGGCTCAGGACCTTCTTTTGGTAACGGTTCGTCACAATCTTTCATCTTCAAGTACAAGACATCTTCATCAGGAAAGTCAAACTTGAGAGATTGATATTCATTGATTGGTTGATGCGCCAAGTGATCGGCGAGAATGCTTCCTTTGACCGCTTTTTGAGCACGGTATTCAATGTCATATTCGGATAACAGCATTTGCCATCGGGCAATCCTTCCTGTTAAGGCAGGCTTTTCAAAGACATACTTGATCGGATCCATTTTGGAGATTAACCAAGTAGTATTGTTGATCATGTATTGGCGGAGACGTTTTGAAGCCCAAGCCAAAGCACAACATGTTTTTTCGAGCATGGAGTAACGAGACTCACAGTCTGTGAATTTCTTACTCAAGTAATAGATGGCATGCTCCTTCTTACTAGTTTCATCTTGTTGTCCAAGCATACAACCCATGGATTCTTCTAACACGGTAAGGTACATGATTAGTGGTCTTCCTTCAACTGGAGGAATCAATATTGGTGGTTCTAACAGGTACTCTTTGATACTGTCGAACGCTTTCTGGCAATCTTCAGTCCATACAACCCCTTGATCTTTGCGGATAAGGTTGAAAATTGGCCCACAAGTAGCAGTCATTTGAGAGATAAATCTGGAGATATAGTTCAATCGTCCGAGAAATCCTCTTACTTGCTTTTCAGTCTTTTGGTGCAGGCATCTCTTGAATAGCTCTGACTTTGTCGGGATCTACTTCAATACCTCTTTGGCTGACAATGAAACCCAAGAGTTTTCCAGATCTAACCCCAAAAGTACATTTGTTAGGATTCAAGCGAAGTTGATATTTCCTTAATCGTTGAAACAACTTCAAAAGGTATTCAATATGTTCTTCTTCTGTGCTGGACTTGGCTATCATGTCGTCCACATAAACTTCAATTTCTTTATGCATCATGTCATGAAAGAGAGTAGTCATTGCCCTTTGGTAAGTTGCGCCTGCATTCTTCAATCCAAACGGCATCACTTTGTAGCAAAAGGTACCCCATGGGGTGATGAAAGATGTCTTCTCCATGTCTTCAGGAGCCATCTTGATCTGATTATAACCGGAGAACCCGTCCATGAAGGAAAAGACGTTGAACTTAGCAATGTTATCAACCAGCATGTCGATATGCGGTAATGGAAAGTCATTTTTTGGACTGGCCTTGTTCAAGTCACGGTAGTCAACACACATTCTGACCTTTCCATCTTTCTTCGGAACTGGCACTATGTTGGCCAACCATTGAGGATACTCAGAGGTGACAAGAAAACCTGCATCGAGTTGTTTTTGAACTTCCACTTTGATCTTGTTAGCCATATCAGGGTGAGTCCTTCGCAATTTCTGCTTAACTGGCGGACATTCTGGCTTCAATGGCAAGTAATGCTGAACAATATTGGTATCCAACCCAGGCATGTCTTGGTAGGACCAGGCAAACACGTCAACATATTCTTTGAGAAGGTCTGTCAACTTACTCTTGATATCAGTATCAAGCAGCGATCCAATGGTCACTTCTTTTTTGTCTTCTTCAGAACCCAAGTTGATCTTTTCTAAAGGCTCTTTGTGAGGCAGAATGGCTCTTTCCTCGTGCTTAAGTAATCGAGAGATCTCGTCCGGGATCTCCTCTTCTTCCTCTTCTTCGGCTTCGAACACAGGAAACTCAAAGTTGGGAGAGGGCATAGGGTTATTGCATTCAATGGGTTTATCAATAGTAAATCTGCACATGTGATTTATATTTATTTCAGAAAATTTATGAATGCAAGAGTGTATGCAGATTTTTTTTGAAAAAGTTTTTTTTTTTTTATTTTGGTTTTTTAGGATTACCATTTCCAAAAAAAGCAAAAATAAAACATATAATGTAGGGAATTCAAAATGACACTTTATTTATGATTCATCTTTGAAACAAAGCCCTAAACACAAACTCATTTGTCTTGGGCAGGACAAAGAGGGAAACTTTTAAAACAAAGCCCTATACACAAAGTTATTTGGGCGGAACATTTAAAAGCAAAGCCCTATAAAACATCTCTCTGCTTTGGGCAAGGCAGGAGGTCAAAATAACAGCGAGGTGATTACTTTGAGCGGCGAACAACATTCGGAACGTCGACAGCTTTCCAGTAGCAACGAACTCCTCTGTGTATTATGTATTCAGGAAAATTCTCCCCAGAATTATCTTCAGTATTGACATTGACCGCTGGTCGAGCAGGATTTGAAGGTCCTGGTTTGTCAACCTTGTTCTTTGTAGAATTGAAACGGTCTTCTTCTACTTCTTGAAGAGCATATGATGAGTCACAATCTTCAGAATTTTCAGGATGTATTTCCCAGTCTTCAGGATGAAGAGACTCATTGTCAGCGAAACTTTCCGAGTCAGTTGCGGGACCATCTTCCCCTTCATCTTCAAAAATGGCATTTATGTGATAATAACCATCTTCAGGATTGTTAATCTTGGCAGATGCATTGAAGTTGAAATTTTCAGTAATTTCAGGCTGCTGGGAAAATTGACAGGGCTGATAAGCCTCTTCCGGTTGACTATTATATTCAAAGGAATCTCCCCATCCAGTTGGTTGGATATCCTCAATTGCAATCTTTGAACTTTCAGGCGCAGTATATTTCACCATATAATCATATTTTCCACTTGGTTGTCCCAAGGTGTCCCAGATTTCTGCAGGAACAGGCTCCGTTTCTTTGCCATTGGATTTCTGTGACGGAGGATATGGTTCTTCCTGAGATATGTATCCCGAGTCATTGAGATAACATTTCCATTCTTCTTCATCATCGGAGAGACCTTCTTCGATGCATTCTTCGATAAGGACATTAACCTCTTGAGGAATTGGGTTAAGGAATCCTCCACTAATGAATGTTTCTTTGATCGGACGAAGGGTTTCATCCATCTTGGTGCAGTTTGAGAATGTTGGTGAACATCCGAGACCTGCTCTAGTTTCATTCTTGGTAGGGATCACAACTTGCCCCCAGCCAGTGGTAGTTCCATCTTTCACTACTTTTACTGCCTCTTTGTAAGAAGAGATTGATGCTTTCTTTTTGGAAGATTCGTCTTCTAAAGAGAGACCTTGGAACTGCGTTCCTTCCTCATTATCGGCACTTATGAAAGAGAAATTGGATAAATGGCTCACCATCAAGGCTTGCTCTCCACTTATTGTTACCAATTTTCCATTTGTTACAAATTTTAACTTTTGGTGGAGCGTAGAAGTTACTGCCCCTGCTTCATGGATCCATGGTCGTCCTAACAGACAGCTATAAGCAGCTTGAATGTCCATGACCTGGAAAGTGATTTGAAATGTATATGGACCAATTGTCATGGGAAGGTTGACTTCGCCGATAACAGATTTTCGCGATCCATCAAATGCTTTGACAACTACACCACTGAACTTCATAGGCATTCCTTGGTAAGACAAGCGAGCAAGAGTCGTCTTTGGCATAACATTCAAGGAAGATCCGGTGTCTACCAACACATTAGACAAAGAATCTGACTAACAATTCATAGAAATGTGCAGAGCAAGGTTGTGATTTCTGCCCTCCTCGGGGAGTTCTTCATCACAGAAGCTTAAATTGTTGCAAGCTGTTATGTTGGCTATTATGCCGTCAAAGTGATCAACAGTCACATCATGGTCTACAAAAGCCTGATCCAAAACTCTCATCAGGGCTTCCCTGTGTGCTTCAGAGTTTAAAAGCAATGAAAGTATTGAGATTTTCGAAGGAGTCTGCATAAGCTGATCCACAATCTTGTATTCGCTTCTTTTTATAAGCTTCAAAATTTCATCAAAGTCAGGATTGACATTGGTTCCACTGGATTGACCAACATCAGTGTTTGCATTACTGACAGGAGTTTCCACAAGATTCCCTACTGGTGTATTGACAGGATTTTGCCCGGTTGCAGGAGCAACAGGCTGCTTTGAAGGTAGTGGAGTATACACACGTCCACTTCTTGTTACTCGACTCACATCGGCAATATTCACGACAGATGAAAGAGTAGGTAAAGGAACTTCTTGTCCATTCTTTATCATTGTAGCATTATAGTTGTATGGAACTGCCTTGTCAGAGTCATAAGGAACAGGTCCAGGTAGACAAATGATCAAAGGAGCAACAGGAACCCTTGGTTTGTTGTAAGTAACTTCTATGCGCTCGGGCATGTTGAAATGAGGAACGATGACGTTAACTGTAGGCATTTCCGAGTTGATATCTGAGACTAAAAGCTCATGCGGATAACATCCTATCATGTTAACTTCATTTTCATCCCTATTTCTGTAGATCTGAATAGTACCATTATCCAACAGCACTTGGAGATCTCTTCTCACAATCGAACATCCATGAGGATCTACACAACATATGCTACAGGAACCATAGTGATGCTGGCGAAAACTCGGCCCTCGACATAGAGTGGCGTGCATTTGTACCAAATCGGCTCTTGAGAAATTGATATTATAGACTCGGTACGGACCAGGACATCCATACACCATGTTTACAACATGCCCTCCATGATTGGGCAGCGGATTTGCTTGCACATTAGGATTCAAATTTCTGAAAGAGAGGAGATTAGATCTAACCAACCTCTGAACTTCATATTTCAAAGCTATGCAATGCTCAAGATCATGGCCAGGTGCTCCTTGATGATAAGGGCATGAGACCTCAGCTTTGTACCACCATGGGAATTTCTCAGGTACGGGTGGTGGTGCTTTAGTTTGGACAAGACCTCTTTCAATCAAAGCAGGGTACAATTCTGTGTAGGTCATTGGAATCGGATCAAACTGTGGAGCTCTTTGCACACGATTCTGATTATTGTTAAGCTGCTGAGCCTGTTGTCGAGGCTGTTGTTGCTGAAACTGAGGAGTGAATCCCGGATTTGGTGTTGTGTTAACGACTGGTGTGATAGAAGCAACCTGTCGCTGACGATTGACATTTCCTCTTGGCCTCCCTTGGGATACCATGTCAACACTTTGTTCTTTCTTCTTTGGGAAACCACTTCCGAACTTTTTGGTTCCACTTGAAGATCCACCTTCTTTAGTCAGAAGTCCGGTTCGGACTCCTTCTTCTAGACGCATCCCCATGTTTACCATTTCGGTGAAATCACTTGGAGCACTAGCAATCATGCGTTCATAATAAAACGGACTGAGAGTATTCAAGAAGATCTTTGTCATCTCTTTCTCTTTTAATGGTGGATTAATCTGAGCAGCAGTTTCTCTCCATCGTTGGGCATATTCTTTAAAAGCTTCATGATCTTTCTGAGCCATGGATCGGAGCTGATCTCTGTCCGGAGCCATATCCGAGTTGTATTTGTATTGTCGGACAAAGGCCTCACCTAGGTCGTTGAAAGTCCGAATATTGGTGCTATCCAAACCTGTGTACCACTTCAGTGCGGCACCAGTCAAACTGTCTTGAAAGTAATGGATAAGCAACTGATGATTATCTGCATAAGTAGACATCTTCCTGGCATACATCACAAGATGACTTTGTGGACAAGAACTACCTTTGTACTTTTCAAAGTCTGGGACCTTGAACTTAGCAGGTATCTGTACACTGGGAACCAAACATAGTTCCTGGGCATTCTTTCCAAACAAATCTTTTCCCCGAATAGCTTTAACTTCCAACTGCATCTTGTTAAACTGCTCTTGGAGATCTCCCACAAGATTACGCTGATTTGTGCTATCACCTTGATCATGATAAATCTCATTGCCATCATAAGGAACAGTGTGAACCGTAGGGGTCGGAACTGTCATAGTGGGTTGAGAAAGTGCCATAGTGACTTGAGAAAAAGTTACCCCCTGATTTGGAGTGAACTGTGAACTTTGTGCAGCAGGCGCTTCAGTTGTGGATGTTTGAACCCCAGAAACATTATGGCGGAAACCTGTACCGAAGCTGAAAGGCGTGCCCCAACCTTCTGGCATGGAGAAAGATGGAATGCTGAATGCGACTGTAGAAACTGGAGTAGTGCCCTCAGATGTCATTGTTGCTTGACTGTTGGGTGGCGGAGGCTGATTCTGTGCGGCCATTAAGGAGTCAACCAGAGTAGTGAGACTTTCCAATTTTTCCTGAAGAGTGGTCACTGTACCACGAAGCTCGATATTCTCTTGTTCAGAACTTTTCATTATTCTTCTTCTGCTTGAACGAGTATTGTATCTGTGATCTGATTGCGAGCGCGGTCGAGAAACTTTGAGACGCGACAGCTTGACGATCTAATGGAGAAAGATCCAAAAGATAAGACTCTATACAACAGACTCGATATGCAGAATGATGTATGCAAAAAAAGTTTATGATTTTTTCCAAATATTTTAAAGATTATTTCCTTGCAAACATTGGAACACAAACTATTCTTTTATTGAATAAATGGGAAATGTTACAACATTGGAGCGTAGCTCCTTACAAAAGCAAATGATAAATAAAAAGCTAAACAATCCTAAGCATCTTCATCAGACGAAGAACCAAATGCATTGTGCAGCTTGAGCTTCATGATTTCTTTCCCATAATAAGCTTTCAACTTGGCCTTTTCGGTCCTCAGCTTGTCAATCACATTCTTCCAGTCGTCAGGAGTTGGAGCGTTGCTTGTTGAACCTTCAAGATTTCTCTTGCTTTCTTTGATGTACCTTTTGATTGCAGCGTCTTTCTGACGAATCTTCTCATCTTTGCTCATGAGTGTCGCACGCTCGCGAAAAAATGAACAGAGTCGCCACCAATATATTTATCCCATAAGGGAAAGGAATACCGGATAACCTACAAAGGAAGGAACAGGGTCTTGCGACCAGAGAATCAAGGTACGGGAGTCGGTTACGCAAGGGGAAGGTATTAGCACCCCTCGCGCCCATCGTACTCGATGGTATCCACCTATGTTTGTTCCTATCTAAAGGGTGTGTATCTATGTCTAAGTCTAAATGCGAATGAATGCAAAATGTAGGGAAAATAAAGAATTGTACTCGCACGGGCCCTACCCCGCTGCCTACGTATCCTTTTCAGGAATCAGAGTTACCGTAGCTCGGCTAAAGATTTTCTGTTTGTTTTCGTGTTTTTTAATTGGGCGGAGTCAACGTTCACGTTCTTGCATAAGGGGACAGACCTACGATGCGTACGAACGGAAATGACATTGCCCTTAGGTGCCAACGAGGCAAAAGAAAAAGAAATGATTGGTTTGTGTCTTTTAGGATAGATGAGTGATGAACAGTTCCCAATACCGGGCCACTCACCACTTTCTCTACTTTGCTTTAGTCTGAACCATTGTTAGGTGTTTTAAAGTGTTTTTGGTTGTGTATTTTTTAAGGGAATTTACTTCACGATTCGAATCACATAAAATGTATAATGATCGAGAAGCAGATTAGGGAATGAATCCCACTCACTTCCATCCCATTATGTAATGTTCGAGAAACAGATTAGAGAATGAATCTCACTCATTTCTCTCCCATTAATTAATGTTTGAGAAACAGATTAGGGAATGAATCCCACTCGTTTCTCTCCCATTAAGTAGTGACCGAGAAACAGATTAGGGAATGAATCCCACTCGTCTCTAAGCCACTAAGTGATTGAGAAATAGATTAGGGAATGAATCCCACTCATTTCTCTACCACTTTCTTAATGTGATTCGCGTCTTCCTTTTATTAATGTTTTAAAGAGTTGAAAAGAAAAAGAATGCAATAGGGAACTAGATCTAACATTCTAATCTATGTTATTCTAATCTAAGTACATGGTGACTAAATTCTAAAAGGAGCATTAAAATGGTATTAACAACATAGGCCAAAATAAGGCCAAAACTAAGCAACAAAGTCACACAACAATTACACAAAACGATTATGGAAATAGTACAAAAACGATTCAAGCATTAGTACGGAAATGAAACTAAAAATACTACTATTTTTTATGAGTTTTTAGTGTAAGGGAATTCTAATTCGAGTCTAAATTGCACTTAAAGAACCTACATTCTAATAAGCCTAAACTAGTATTTTTATGAACATTTTTTTTTTATTGAAGATTAGTATTAAAGCCTAAAAGTGATGGTAGAAAATTAGTAATTTTTATGGCCTAAAGATAATACGAAATATTAAGTGAAAACAAAAGGAAACAGGGGGGTGTGAATTGATTTTAACAGTGTTATTAGCAAATGGGCGCTGGGCCCAAAGTATTGTTTTTTGTTAGTTCATTTAGCACAAAAAAGAATGAGTGTGATTGGGTTTAGGGGAGGTGAGGCGCAGCATTGCGCAGAGGCCCAAGGAACTCTATATCCAATTTTCTATCAACTTCAATAATCAGATTTTTTTTTATGACTAAATTTCAGAATTTGTACTACCATTAATCACCATCAGTATGCCACATTAACTCGTCATACCCCAATCAATCTCAGTTAATTTCCATTAATCACAGTTAATTCCCTAATTATGAACAAATTAATCCTTAAGTTAAATGTGATAAACAAAAGGGGAAAAAAAATAGGGCAAACCAGAGTGACGATTCAAATCCTCTTCTTCTTCAACAATGAACGGCGGCCACCTCCTTCTCCGGCGAAGACTCTTCCCGCGCCTCCGTGAGCGATGAGGTCCCTTCACCTCTCGTCCATATCTCCCGATTCCTCTCCGATTCTCCGTCTCCTCTCCTCTCGTTGCTCAAACTCGTCTTTGTTCAGATTCGAGTCCCCTCCGATTCAACTCCGACTCTCGCTCGAATTCACGATGAACAGAGTCTTTCATCCTCTCAATTTCGCTTTCCTCGTTCTCCGATTTCGTATCCACTTGAATCAGTGTTATTGTCCTTGTACGCGGATTTGGAGAGGAAGGAGATGAAGACTTGTTGAAGATGCTTCTGACCGAAGGAGAAATGATTAGTTGTCGCGGACATAGATCGAAGAGTTTCCGAAGCTTGCTGAAGATCGAGATTGCGATGGTTAAAGATTGAAAGGATAACGGTGAGTTGATTCTCTTTCTTTGCTCGATTTCTCCACTACTGTGCTTTCTTGAATCGTTATTCTCTTTGTGGTTGAAACAGAGCCAGGAGGATGAAGCTGGTATCGTGATGATTGTGGAGATGAAATTGATGAAGGATGATGGTGGAATTGAAGATTGAAGGGTGGTTGGATGAAAGAATGGATCCAGGGAAGATGAAGAAGATGATGAAATTGCAGAGAGTGAGGATTCAGAATTGTGGAGAGAGTTTTTTTGCGTGTGAAGTGAAGAATGGTTGAAGATCAATGAAGGAAAATGGTGGAGAGGTTCTGAATTGGTGGTGGTTCTGATTATATAGATTTCAAGGTTAGTTTCATTCTGATTTTCTCTGTAATATTCTGTTGATTCGATTTCTGTTAGTGATGGTTAGTTAAGATTGGTTGATAACTGTTAGTTGGATTCGGTTAGGTTTGTTATTTCTGTTATGAGAGTTGGTCGTAGGTAGGGAATGTTGGAATTCAGTTGGTTAAATTCTGTTGGAGTTTTCTAATATTCTGTTATGAGGTTGTTAGGGCAGTTAGGGAATTTTCTATTTTCGGTTATGTTAGTTATTTGTGTTGGTTGAATCTGTTTTGCTGCAGAATAATGTGAATATGTATGTGTATTGTGATTTTGATATTGATGGTGGGATGTGAAGAAAGAGTTTAGTATATGTGTTTGTTGTTTTTGAACTGATGCAGGGTGTTAGATATGCTTGTAATGGTATGGATGTAGGTAATTTGAGGTGAGATTGGATTGGCTTATGGTTGGTTACCAAACTGTTATGAAACTGTTAGTAAGGCTTGAAATAGGATAGTGAGAGAGACTGTTAGTGTGGTTTTTTGTATTGGTATGTGCTGTTTTTTGTTGTTAGTATGTTAGTTATAGATGCTGGAAGTTCTTTCTCATGGCCATATGCATAACGACTAGAAGGCGGTTAATTTGGTTTTGTTTTGAATGTTGCATGGCTTATAAACATGTGCACTGGTTTATGATGGTTTTTATTCATGATGATGCAGGTTTGGAATAATGGCAGCATGGGACAAGTGGGACCAAAGTCTCAAAGATGAAGAGAACTTGAAGATTAACATGGGGAGTGGGTTTCAGGATGAGTTTACGATTTTGTAATTTTGTAATGGAGTTTGAATGATAAATGATGTAATTGTATATGGGTTTTGTGATGGGAATTGGGCTTTGAATTGAAATGTAAATTTGTATTGGATTTATGGATGGATTTTGTATGGATGTGATATTTGTAATGAATAGAGACTCTTGAACCTCTTTGTAATCTTGTATGAGTTTGAATGGGCTTTTGAATGAGTCTCGGATAATTGTTGAGTGAAAGATGAAAATTTCGAACATGAACACACCTGAATAACATTTGAACCGTGGACGCTCGAATAGTCCTTGGATTATGAATTGGTTTTCAATTAGAACTTCAATCTCTTTTGCAAACCAATGACTCATGAAATGGATAGATCTTGAGTTAATGGTAAATAATTGCAATAATGTTAGGAAGGACTTGAATCTTGTAACTTTCATCAATAATCCCATGCAACTACTAAAGAACCTTATCCACTCCACACATCAGCGATCAATTCCAATAAACCTGATCTTTAATGAGCCCTTTAATTCCATGCTAACCGATTCAAACCAAACTTGCGTATCAAGCAACAAATGTTAGCACGAATGGCTCCCTGAGTACCATGCAATCTTCAAGTTCATCCTTTTGCACCATGGTTTATCAATGGTCCCAAAACCTAATTCGACAATCCTTAATTGGAAGCTTCCTCAAGCCCAAACACAACAGGTGAAAACATTACCTTTGGTCAACCATAGGGAAATAAACCCTGATCCCCCACTTCACCGCTGGAAACATCAGAAGAATAAGACTTTAGTTTCCATGAACGCCTCAAACTTAATATGAAGCCTTAGGCTTTCGAAATCCTTGATCCTAGTGCCATTTTATTTGGTTAATGATGCATGAGTTATGTTAATGACCTAATGGGAGGTATGTACATGAGACTATGAAATGCATAAGCCTAAGCCAGTTAGAAATTAAAGGGGTAGGACAAATTTGGGGTATGACAGCTGCCCCTATTTAATCGTCTTAAACCTGAAGGTGAGATTGGCGTTAGCCTTTCGAACATTCGAGGTAGAAGAAGATTAAATATAAAAGTACCAGAAATTTGTCCTAAAGAGAAGATGGTGTAAATGATATCCTTATTTTTTCTTTTTGTTTTGATATCTGCTGGGGAAAGAGATTTCTTTGTTTTTTCTGGTGGAAGAATTCACGGTGAGTAATGGTTGAATGGTGATAGCTTGTAACGTAGCCAAGGTGCCAATACAAGGTTCTCAATGGAAATGATTGTTGTATGAAACTGTGGTTTGAAAATACGGGTTTGATGGAAAAGGTAGGACCTACGATCTGTGACTCGAAACTAGGGTAAGGTCAACGGACCTACGACCCACAAGAATTAAAAAAGATGAGGATAAGGTTGACAGACCTACGATCCACAAGAATTGAAAAAGATGAGGATAAGGTTGACAGACCTACGATCCACAAGGATTGAAAAAGACGAGGATAAGGTTGACAGACCTACGATCCACAAGAATTGAAAAAGACGAGGATAAGGTTGACAGACCTACGATCCACAAGGATTGAAAAAGACGAGGATAAGGTTGACAGACCTACGATCCACAAGGATTGAAAAAGACGAGGATAAGGTTGACAGACCTACGATCCACAAGAATTGAAAGAAGGGATGAACATCAACACTGGGGCTGGAGGACATCAAAGCTGAGGTTGGAGCGTATCAACACTGAGGTTGGGGGACATCAACACTGAGGTTGTGAAAGGAAAGGCGTCGACACTGAGGTCGAGGACATCAACACTGAGGTTGGACAAGAAAAGATAAACATCAACACTGAGGTTGTGAATGACGATTGGCATCGACACAGAGGTCGGTGAAGGGATGATAGGCATAAACACTGAGGTTGGACAAGAACAGGATATACATCAACACTGGGGTTGGGAAAGAAAGGTATCGACACTGAGGTCAAGGGAAGAAAAAATTAATATCAACACTGAGGTTGGGGATTGGTTTTGAAATGGTTTGCCGGGACGGAAGGTAAAGGATATACAACACGGGGGTTGGATCTAAAAGTTTTCCTGTACGAGGGAAGAGATCACGGAGACTAGTCACGACTAGACTCGATCAAAAGACATAATCACGAAGATGTTGATGCTTGCGAAGCATAAGAATTACATTAATCCCTCAGGCCAAAGGCGGGGTGTAACTCATCAAGAGTGGCAATCGTTCGAATTGCCACACACCAAGTATGGTTATTCAAACGGTTGAAAAATGAGATGCGTTGAATGCCCACCCTCATTCGCACTCTAATCTTCACGCAACACACGGGAAATAACCTCGGAGACAACGATTCTGACGAAGAAGGCCAGGAGAGAGAAGATAAGATTTCTTTTGGGGATTGAGAATACCAGGTATTGGCACCATGGTTTGAGGAGATTTGTGATGTAGTAACAGATATCAATCGGAGTTTGTAAGGATAACATTTTCTGTGGGGAATTATCGTCGTCTTGATTGAGTGTTGATTTGTATTATCTGGCTTATGCTTTGTATGCATGTTTGAATTTTCTATGGCGTAATGCTCCATTTTGATGGATATGCTACGCTTTTGAGGATGCAATGTTATATGCAATGGAAACTATATGCAGAGTGCCAAATAAAGGCATTAGAGTGATAGAGAAGCATGATTATTGGAGTCCCTTGCTTGTTGTCTTGAGCTACCAATATGAATCGGTATTGGAAACCCTACAGTACCAAAGATCTTTAGCAACCGCATTGAGGATTGGAATGTAGCTTTGTTGGGGAGGAAGTGACTTCATTTGACTTTCCCTACACCTTGAACTGCTTGGGGATGGTGAGTTTGAGGAGATTCCCTCGATTCACCATGTTGAGGATGAGAAATTCAGACAAGGGGACCAAGTTGGGAATGGAACAACTCCCGTGAGAAATAAACTCATGTGCTTGGGGAGAGACCGAAGTTCCAGGAGAAATAAACTCCTATAATCGGGGAGAAGGCAATAAAACTCAAGATTGTGCCCCAAGCGTGGTGAACTACAAAGGAGTTTCCCCCAAGGGATCCTTGGAGAGATTTGTCGAATCTCGACGTAACTGCCCCAGATTGGTTGAACTCAAGAGAGATTCCTCGACTTGATTGCCCCAGATTGACCAACGGTGAATGGATGCCTTAGTTGACAGATTCTGCACACAACTTGCCCTTTGGAGTAATCGGCCTTTGAAGTGAATGGCTCATGGAATCGATCAACTTTTTCTGCAGTTGTTCATTGTTTGGTCTTCCTTGATGCCAAATGTTTATTCACAAGTAAAAGATATTTGTTTTGAAGATGATAATCTAAATGCAATGCTTATGCTAGCTTCGAAATCAAAGTTATTAAAACAAAGTTGTGACATTCAGTGTTTGAATTATTTGTCATATCGATACCAACATGAATGGTAAGCACACATCTAGGAGTCAGTTTTACATAACTTGCTTTTGAAATAAACCCTGCTTCAATTAGGTCTTTTAAGGGTTGTAACGTGGCCTGGTTCTCGGTTTTTAAAAAGAAAGGATTTAAGGCTCAAAGTCTAACCTAACCCACCCATTCTTCGTGATGTTCTCCACTCCTAAATTCAAATTAACCTGATACGAACGCCCATCCTTCAAGAGGAGTTTGAGATGATTGAGGAATCGATGAAGTCTTCTCGGACATGGCAGTCACTCACCTTCCTTTTTTAGTGCCTGATCACACGACATTGTTCCTTTGATGAGGATCTTTATGTTGTAATCCTCGTTTTTCGTTTCTGCTTTGCATTTCCTTTTTGTTTCCCTAACTTTTGCCTGGACGAATTCTTTTGAATTTTATTTTGGAGTCCAGCGGGATGCCCTAATTTTTGCCTAAGTCACTTGTTTTCAAGTTGTTGACTTAGCGGGCTTTTCTTTCTTTTTTTTTATTCACCTTTTTTTTTGAACAAGTCGTGTGATCCTGGATCTTTGATTTGCGGGAGGTGATTGTGACTGCCCCATTCTTTGATTGACGAGGGATTACCATTGTAGTGTTGAATTTCCTCAACCTTTTGAAAGATAACCATTGTTGTATCCTCAGATGTACACTCCTGATGGATTTTGAATGCTCGATCAGATTAATTGAACGCTACCCTGCCCCTGGGTTAAATGTGAGGGTTTTTTTTTTTTTGTATAGAAAAGAAACTCCTACTTCAAGGCTCAAAGGGGTTAACGAGGGTTGCACTCCCTTATATCTCCAGTGTTTGGGGATTTGAAACAATGCCTGTACATCCTTAGCAGGGTTTTATTCAAAAGCATACAATTAAATATTTTGCATTTGTATTATTTTTTCATCATTCTCCTTTTGATATTTTTTGCTTAATTAAGAGTTTGATATCGATAGACAGAAATATATGAGTGAACACGAATGGATTGATTTGAAACTAGCATATGCAGTGCATTTTTATTTTCATTTAAAAACAAACAAGTTTTACATGGAAGAAACATTTAACAAAACAAGGAAAATTACAAATGAAAATGCAGAAATGAATTGATGACTGCCACAGTTGAGGAGTCTTGACTCCGTCTGGACTTGTTGATCTTGAATACTTTTTTGCAGTTCCTTCCAAACTCTTCAGACTACTTCAAAAGAAAACTTCAACAAAGTCATCCAAGAGTTGTAAATCTTTGTGTTACTTTAGGGATTCGAGCAATGCGAGTGATGCAATGCTCAAGATAAGAGTACGTCTTGCTTATCCCTCGTGCGGGAGCCCCATGAACCTTTCAATTTATGTGAAGACCATTTGGAATGAATGATATTGCTTTGGAGTCAATGAGATCTTGGACTTTGTGTTTCAAAATATTACAATCCTCAGTTGAATGTCCAGATGTCCCAGAATGGTACTCACACTTTACATTTAAGTCATATCCTTGAGGAATCGGTGTTGGAGGGGGCTTAGACTCCCTTAATTCGACCAAGGATTCATTGAGTAAATGGGAGAGCAGTTGACTATAAGTCATAGGAATCGGGTCAATCTTCCTTGGTGGTCTCCTCGGCCTTCGTGGACCTTGTTGTTGGTAATTCTGGTGATAGTTAAGAACATGAACCTGAGGATAAGCAGGGAGTTCCTCTTCTCCATTCTCTGAAGTTGCATTTGTTTCACTTTTCTCTTCTTCAGTGAATTCAGGAACATTGACCATATCTTGGATTTTACCCACCTTTAAAGCATTTTCAATTCGTTCTCCTACGACAACCAAACTTGAGAATTCGGAGGAAGCACACCCAATCATCATGTTCAGATAAGGATCTTTCAGGGTGTTCATGAACATGTCTACAAGCTCTCGTTCCAAAAGAGGAGGTTGAACTCTAGAAGCTAATTCTCTCCATCTTTGTGCATACTCTTTGAAAGACTCATCAACCTTTTGAGTTGAACTTTGGAGTTGTAGTCTAGTAGGAGCCATGTCACTGTTGTACTTGTAATGCTTGAGAAAAGCCTCTGCTAATTCATCCCATGTGCGGACATGGGTTCGTTCAAGTCGTGTATACCACTCAAGGGATGTCCCACTTAGGCTATCCTGAAAGAAGTGCATGAGAAGCTTATCATTTTCTGCATATGGTGCCATCTTGTTGCAAAATGCCTTGATGTGACTCATCGGACAAGTGGTACCCTTGTATTTCTCAAAACTGGGGACTTTGAACTTAGCAGGAATCTTGATATCAGGCACTAGGCACAAATCAATAGCATTTAAACCGGAGGAGCTTCGACCTTCTAAAGCTTTCAATCTTTCTTCCAGGAGATGGAATTTCCTCTCATTTTCCTCGATTGGGAACTTGAAAGCTTCAAATTCAGAATCGTTCTCATGATGTGAATCCTCCTTGTTAGGAACTTCCACGGGCACAGGTTTTGACCCCCCATTAGCAACAGTGGTCGGAGTACCATTAGCCAACTCAGCAACACTTTGTCTGAGCTCTTCTTGCCCCTGAATAACAACATGGAGAGTCTCCAAGAGTTGGTTCATCCTCTCCCCCATAGTATCCATGTCCTTACGAAGTTCAACCTGATTTTGTTCAAGACGGTCCATGATTCTCTCCTGTTTAATCCTTGTATGATACAGATGCAGGGAAGTCAAATTTGTTGATGAAGCAGAAATCTGGATTGAAAGAGGACCCCAATAAGCTTCTGATAGAACTATGAGATGCATGATATTATGAATGCAATGTTTCATTTATGAGAGATCCTAAAGTCTTTTCACAATCTTTCATTCTTCTTTTTTGGAATTAAAGCTTTTTTTTTGTATAGAATACCTTTTCTTTTCTTTTTTGCTTTTTTATTTCCTTTTCTTTTACATATCTTTTCTTTTCTTTTCTTTTCTCTTTTTTTGGAAATAGACTTCAGGATCTTTCATAAACGGAGTGGACAAAGCAATGATGTTATGCAATGCAAAAGCATGGGATCAAGGTCCATATAATCTTAGTAACCACTGTACAATCCTCTGAATAACTGATACAGGTCAAATGTCACAGGATCAAAGGTCCGACACCTTTTTGATTACCAGGAGAACCAATAGTCACCAACAGAACATAATAGTCACCAACGGTACCTGTCATGTATATCCCACCCCACTCACAGGTGTAGTCTAAGTCAAGGTAGGTCAATGGCTTCCAGCGTTATCAGTTCTCCTGAAACACCATCATTGTCGCAAATACATGCCAACAACGGTATCTCATTTGAACCTCGACTGGTCGTGGGTCTCATGATCGCAATCAACAGAACCTGACATTCTGTTGGCGTCATGACTATCCACTCTATCCTAGGTATCCTATGTGTCACTCTGGCCTGGGTATTGGGCCTTTTACCTCATAAAACATCCCACCCAACCTGCAAAACAGAACAGAAGACCCCAAGGAACACAGAATATAATCCATATGCATGATGTGCAAACAGAAATAAACATGATATGCAAGCAGAAAAGTAAACATGCAAACATATATACAAGGCATAGACATAAAAACAAATAAACACCCAGTAAATAAACAAACAAACGGATAGGCTAGGATCGACTCACTAAGGATGGACCAGCAACAGGTCTAGCAACGTCCCCAGCAGAGTCGCCAGCTGTCGCACGCTCGCGAAAAAATGAACAGAGTCGCCACCAATATATTTATCCCATAAGGGAAAGGAATACCGGATAACCTACAAAGGAAGGAACAGGGTCTTGCGACCAGAGAATCAAGGTACGGGAGTCGGTTACGCAAGGGGAAGGTATTAGCACCCCTCGCGCCCATCGTACTCGATGGTATCCACCTATGTTTGTTCCTATCTAAAGGGTGTGTATCTATGTCTAAGTCTAAATGCGAATGAATGCAAAATGTAGGGAAAATAAAGAATTGTACTCGCACGGGCCCTACCCCGCTGCCTACGTATCCTTTTCAGGAATCAGAGTTACCGTAGCTCGGCTAAAGATTTTCTGTTTGTTTTCGTGTTTTTTAATTGGGCGGAGTCAACGTTCACGTTCTTGCATAAGGGGACAGACCTACGATGCGTACGAACGGAAATGACATTGCCCTTAGGTGCCAACGAGGCAAAAGAAAAAGAAATGATTGGTTTGTGTCTTTTAGGATAGATGAGTGATGAACAGTTCCCAATACCGGGCCACTCACCACTTTCTCTACTTTGCTTTAGTCTGAACCATTGTTAGGTGTTTTAAAGTGTTTTTGGTTGTGTATTTTTTAAGGGAATTTACTTCACGATTCGAATCACATAAAATGTATAATGATCGAGAAGCAGATTAGGGAATGAATCCCACTCACTTCCATCCCATTATGTAATGTTCGAGAAACAGATTAGAGAATGAATCTCACTCATTTCTCTCCCATTAATTAATGTTTGAGAAACAGATTAGGGAATGAATCCCACTCGTTTCTCTCCCATTAAGTAGTGACCGAGAAACAGATTAGGGAATGAATCCCACTCGTCTCTAAGCCACTAAGTGATTGAGAAATAGATTAGGGAATGAATCCCACTCATTTCTCTACCACTTTCTTAATGTGATTCGCGTCTTCCTTTTATTAATGTTTTAAAGAGTTGAAAAGAAAAAGAATGCAATAGGGAACTAGATCTAACATTCTAATCTATGTTATTCTAATCTAAGTACATGGTGACTAAATTCTAAAAGGAGCATTAAAATGGTATTAACAACATAGGCCAAAATAAGGCCAAAACTAAGCAACAAAGTCACACAACAATTACACAAAACGATTATGGAAATAGTACAAAAACGATTCAAGCATTAGTACGGAAATGAAACTAAAAATACTACTATTTTTTATGAGTTTTTAGTGTAAGGGAATTCTAATTCGAGTCTAAATTGCACTTAAAGAACCTACATTCTAATAAGCCTAAACTAGTATTTTTATGAACATTTTTTTTTTATTGAAGATTAGTATTAAAGCCTAAAAGTGATGGTAGAAAATTAGTAATTTTTATGGCCTAAAGATAATACGAAATATTAAGTGAAAACAAAAGGAAACAGGGGGGTGTGAATTGATTTTAACAGTGTTATTAGCAAATGGGCGCTGGGCCCAAAGTATTGTTTTTTGTTAGTTCATTTAGCACAAAAAAGAATGAGTGTGATTGGGTTTAGGGGAGGTGAGGCGCAGCATTGCGCAGAGGCCCAAGGAACTCTATATCCAATTTTCTATCAACTTCAATAATCAGATTTTTTTTTATGACTAAATTTCAGAATTTGTACTACCATTAATCACCATCAGTATGCCACATTAACTCGTCATACCCCAATCAATCTCAGTTAATTTCCATTAATCACAGTTAATTCCCTAATTATGAACAAATTAATCCTTAAGTTAAATGTGATAAACAAAAGGGGAAAAAAAATAGGGCAAACCAGAGTGACGATTCAAATCCTCTTCTTCTTCAACAATGAACGGCGGCCACCTCCTTCTCCGGCGAAGACTCTTCCCGCGCCTCCGTGAGCGATGAGGTCCCTTCACCTCTCGTCCATATCTCCCGATTCCTCTCCGATTCTCCGTCTCCTCTCCTCTCGTTGCTCAAACTCGTCTTTGTTCAGATTCGAGTCCCCTCCGATTCAACTCCGACTCTCGCTCGAATTCACGATGAACAGAGTCTTTCATCCTCTCAATTTCGCTTTCCTCGTTCTCCGATTTCGTATCCACTTGAATCAGTGTTATTGTCCTTGTACGCGGATTTGGAGAGGAAGGAGATGAAGACTTGTTGAAGATGCTTCTGACTGAAGGAGAAATGATTAGTTGTCGCGGACATAGATCGAAGAGTTTCCGAAGCTTGCTGAAGATCGAGATTGCGATGGTTAAAGATTGAAAGGATAACGGTGAGTTGATTCTCTTTCTTTGCTCGATTTCTCCACTACTGTGCTTTCTTGAATCGTTATTCTCTTTGTGGTTGAAACAGAGCCAGGAGGATGAAGCTGGTATCGTGATGATTGTGGAGATGAAATTGATGAAGGATGATGGTGGAATTGAAGATTGAAGGGTGGTTGGATGAAAGAATGGATCCAGGGAAGATGAAGAAGATGATGAAATTGCAGAGAGTGAGGATTCAGAATTGTGGAGAGAGTTTTTTTGCGTGTGAAGTGAAGAATGGTTGAAGATCAATGAAGGAAAATGGTGGAGAGGTTCTGAATTGGTGGTGGTTCTGATTATATAGATTTCAAGGTTAGTTTCATTCTGATTTTCTCTGTAATATTCTGTTGATTCGATTTCTGTTAGTGATGGTTAGTTAAGATTGGTTGATAACTGTTAGTTGGATTCGGTTAGGTTTGTTATTTCTGTTATGAGAGTTGGTCGTAGGTAGGGAATGTTGGAATTCAGTTGGTTAAATTCTGTTGGAGTTTTCTAATATTCTGTTATGAGGTTGTTAGGGCAGTTAGGGAATTTTCTATTTTCGGTTATGTTAGTTATTTGTGTTGGTTGAATCTGTTTTGCTGCAGAATAATGTGAATATGTATGTGTATTGTGATTTTGATATTGATGGTGGGATGTGAAGAAAGAGTTTAGTATATGTGTTTGTTGTTTTTGAACTGATGCAGGGTGTTAGATATGCTTGTAATGGTATGGATGTAGGTAATTTGAGGTGAGATTGGATTGGCTTATGGTTGGTTACCAAACTGTTATGAAACTGTTAGTAAGGCTTGAAATAGGATAGTGAGAGAGACTGTTAGTGTGGTTTTTTGTATTGGTATGTGCTGTTTTTTGTTGTTAGTATGTTAGTTATAGATGCTGGAAGTTCTTTCTCATGGCCATATGCATAACGACTAGAAGGCGGTTAATTTGGTTTTGTTTTGAATGTTGCATGGCTTATAAACATGTGCACTGGTTTATGATGGTTTTTATTCATGATGATGCAGGTTTGGAATAATGGCAGCATGGGACAAGTGGGACCAAAGTCTCAAAGATGAAGAGAACTTGAAGATTAACATGGGGAGTGGGTTTCAGGATGAGTTTACGATTTTGTAATTTTGTAATGGAGTTTGAATGATAAATGATGTAATTGTATATGGGTTTTGTGATGGGAATTGGGCTTTGAATTGAAATGTAAATTTGTATTGGATTTATGGATGGATTTTGTATGGATGTGATATTTGTAATGAATAGAGACTCTTGAACCTCTTTGTAATCTTGTATGAGTTTGAATGGGCTTTTGAATGAGTCTCGGATAATTGTTGAGTGAAAGATGAAAATTTCGAACATGAACACACCTGAATAACATTTGAACCGTGGACGCTCGAATAGTCCTTGGATTATGAATTGGTTTTCAATTAGAACTTCAATCTCTTTTGCAAACCAATGACTCATGAAATGGATAGATCTTGAGTTAATGGTAAATAATTGCAATAATGTTAGGAAGGACTTGAATCTTGTAACTTTCATCAATAATCCCATGCAACTACTAAAGAACCTTATCCACTCCACACATCAGCGATCAATTCCAATAAACCTGATCTTTAATGAGCCCTTTAATTCCATGCTAACCGATTCAAACCAAACTTGCGTATCAAGCAACAAATGTTAGCACGAATGGCTCCCTGAGTACCATGCAATCTTCAAGTTCATCCTTTTGCACCATGGTTTATCAATGGTCCCAAAACCTAATTCGACAATCCTTAATTGGAAGCTTCCTCAAGCCCAAACACAACAGGTGAAAACATTACCTTTGGTCAACCATAGGGAAATAAACCCTGATCCCCCACTTCACCGCTGGAAACATCAGAAGAATAAGACTTTAGTTTCCATGAACGCCTCAAACTTAATATGAAGCCTTAGGCTTTCGAAATCCTTGATCCTAGTGCCATTTTATTTGGTTAATGATGCATGAGTTATGTTAATGACCTAATGGGAGGTATGTACATGAGACTATGAAATGCATAAGCCTAAGCCAGTTAGAAATTAAAGGGGTAGGACAAATTTGGGGTATGACAGCTGCCCCTATTTAATCGTCTTAAACCTGAAGGTGAGATTGGCGTTAGCCTTTCGAACATTCGAGGTAGAAGAAGATTAAATATAAAAGTACCAGAAATTTGTCCTAAAGAGAAGATGGTGTAAATGATATCCTTATTTTTTCTTTTTGTTTTGATATCTGCTGGGGAAAGAGATTTCTTTGTTTTTTCTGGTGGAAGAATTCACGGTGAGTAATGGTTGAATGGTGATAGCTTGTAACGTAGCCAAGGTGCCAATACAAGGTTCTCAATGGAAATGATTGTTGTATGAAACTGTGGTTTGAAAATACGGGTTTGATGGAAAAGGTAGGACCTACGATCTGTGACTCGAAACTAGGGTAAGGTCAACGGACCTACGACCCACAAGAATTAAAAAAGATGAGGATAAGGTTGACAGACCTACGATCCACAAGAATTGAAAAAGATGAGGATAAGGTTGACAGACCTACGATCCACAAGGATTGAAAAAGACGAGGATAAGGTTGACAGACCTACGATCCACAAGAATTGAAAAAGACGAGGATAAGGTTGACAGACCTACGATCCACAAGGATTGAAAAAGACGAGGATAAGGTTGACAGACCTACGATCCACAAGGATTGAAAAAGACGAGGATAAGGTTGACAGACCTACGATCCACAAGAATTGAAAGAAGGGATGAACATCAACACTGGGGCTGGAGGACATCAAAGCTGAGGTTGGAGCGTATCAACACTGAGGTTGGGGGACATCAACACTGAGGTTGTGAAAGGAAAGGCGTCGACACTGAGGTCGAGGACATCAACACTGAGGTTGGACAAGAAAAGATAAACATCAACACTGAGGTTGTGAATGACGATTGGCATCGACACAGAGGTCGGTGAAGGGATGATAGGCATAAACACTGAGGTTGGACAAGAACAGGATATACATCAACACTGGGGTTGGGAAAGAAAGGTATCGACACTGAGGTCAAGGGAAGAAAAAATTAATATCAACACTGAGGTTGGGGATTGGTTTTGAAATGGTTTGCCGGGACGGAAGGTAAAGGATATACAACACGGGGGTTGGATCTAAAAGTTTTCCTGTACGAGGGAAGAGATCACGGAGACTAGTCACGACTAGACTCGATCAAAAGACATAATCACGAAGATGTTGATGCTTGCGAAGCATAAGAATTACATTAATCCCTCAGGCCAAAGGCGGGGTGTAACTCATCAAGAGTGGCAATCGTTCGAATTGCCACACACCAAGTATGGTTATTCAAACGGTTGAAAAATGAGATGCGTTGAATGCCCACCCTCATTCGCACTCTAATCTTCACGCAACACACGGGAAATAACCTCGGAGACAACGATTCTGACGAAGAAGGCCAGGAGAGAGAAGATAAGATTTCTTTTGGGGATTGAGAATACCAGGTATTGGCACCATGGTTTGAGGAGATTTGTGATGTAGTAACAGATATCAATCGGAGTTTGTAAGGATAACATTTTCTGTGGGGAATTATCGTCGTCTTGATTGAGTGTTGATTTGTATTATCTGGCTTATGCTTTGTATGCATGTTTGAATTTTCTATGGCGTAATGCTCCATTTTGATGGATATGCTACGCTTTTGAGGATGCAATGTTATATGCAATGGAAACTATATGCAGAGTGCCAAATAAAGGCATTAGAGTGATAGAGAAGCATGATTATTGGAGTCCCTTGCTTGTTGTCTTGAGCTACCAATATGAATCGGTATTGGAAACCCTACAGTACCAAAGATCTTTAGCAACCGCATTGAGGATTGGAATGTAGCTTTGTTGGGGAGGAAGTGACTTCATTTGACTTTCCCTACACCTTGAACTGCTTGGGGATGGTGAGTTTGAGGAGATTCCCTCGATTCACCATGTTGAGGATGAGAAATTCAGACAAGGGGACCAAGTTGGGAATGGAACAACTCCCGTGAGAAATAAACTCATGTGCTTGGGGAGAGACCGAAGTTCCAGGAGAAATAAACTCCTATAATCGGGGAGAAGGCAATAAAACTCAAGATTGTGCCCCAAGCGTGGTGAACTACAAAGGAGTTTCCCCCAAGGGATCCTTGGAGAGATTTGTCGAATCTCGACGTAACTGCCCCAGATTGGTTGAACTCAAGAGAGATTCCTCGACTTGATTGCCCCAGATTGACCAACGGTGAATGGATGCCTTAGTTGACAGATTCTGCACACAACTTGCCCTTTGGAGTAATCGGCCTTTGAAGTGAATGGCTCATGGAATCGATCAACTTTTTCTGCAGTTGTTCATTGTTTGGTCTTCCTTGATGCCAAATGTTTATTCACAAGTAAAAGATATTTGTTTTGAAGATGATAATCTAAATGCAATGCTTATGCTAGCTTCGAAATCAAAGTTATTAAAACAAAGTTGTGACATTCAGTGTTTGAATTATTTGTCATATCGATACCAACATGAATGGTAAGCACACATCTAGGAGTCAGTTTTACATAACTTGCTTTTGAAATAAACCCTGCTTCAATTAGGTCTTTTAAGGGTTGTAACGTGGCCTGGTTCTCGGTTTTTAAAAAGAAAGGATTTAAGGCTCAAAGTCTAACCTAACCCACCCATTCTTCGTGATGTTCTCCACTCCTAAATTCAAATTAACCTGATACGAACGCCCATCCTTCAAGAGGAGTTTGAGATGATTGAGGAATCGATGAAGTCTTCTCGGACATGGCAGTCACTCACCTTCCTTTTTTAGTGCCTGATCACACGACATTGTTCCTTTGATGAGGATCTTTATGTTGTAATCCTCGTTTTTCGTTTCTGCTTTGCATTTCCTTTTTGTTTCCCTAACTTTTGCCTGGACGAATTCTTTTGAATTTTATTTTGGAGTCCAGCGGGATGCCCTAATTTTTGCCTAAGTCACTTGTTTTCAAGTTGTTGACTTAGCGGGCTTTTCTTTCTTTTTTTTTATTCACCTTTTTTTTTGAACAAGTCGTGTGATCCTGGATCTTTGATTTGCGGGAGGTGATTGTGACTGCCCCATTCTTTGATTGACGAGGGATTACCATTGTAGTGTTGAATTTCCTCAACCTTTTGAAAGATAACCATTGTTGTATCCTCAGATGTACACTCCTGATGGATTTTGAATGCTCGATCAGATTAATTGAACGCTACCCTGCCCCTGGGTTAAATGTGAGGGTTTTTTTTTTTTTGTATAGAAAAGAAACTCCTACTTCAAGGCTCAAAGGGGTTAACGAGGGTTGCACTCCCTTATATCTCCAGTGTTTGGGGATTTGAAACAATGCCTGTACATCCTTAGCAGGGTTTTATTCAAAAGCATACAATTAAATATTTTGCATTTGTATTATTTTTTCATCATTCTCCTTTTGATATTTTTTGCTTAATTAAGAGTTTGATATCGATAGACAGAAATATATGAGTGAACACGAATGGATTGATTTGAAACTAGCATATGCAGTGCATTTTTATTTTCATTTAAAAACAAACAAGTTTTACATGGAAGAAACATTTAACAAAACAAGGAAAATTACAAATGAAAATGCAGAAATGAATTGATGACTGCCACAGTTGAGGAGTCTTGACTCCGTCTGGACTTGTTGATCTTGAATACTTTTTTGCAGTTCCTTCCAAACTCTTCAGACTACTTCAAAAGAAAACTTCAACAAAGTCATCCAAGAGTTGTAAATCTTTGTGTTACTTTAGGGATTCGAGCAATGCGAGTGATGCAATGCTCAAGATAAGAGTACGTCTTGCTTATCCCTCGTGCGGGAGCCCCATGAACCTTTCAATTTATGTGAAGACCATTTGGAATGAATGATATTGCTTTGGAGTCAATGAGATCTTGGACTTTGTGTTTCAAAATATTACAATCCTCAGTTGAATGTCCAGATGTCCCAGAATGGTACTCACACTTTACATTTAAGTCATATCCTTGAGGAATCGGTGTTGGAGGGGGCTTAGACTCCCTTAATTCGACCAAGGATTCATTGAGTAAATGGGAGAGCAGTTGACTATAAGTCATAGGAATCGGGTCAATCTTCCTTGGTGGTCTCCTCGGCCTTCGTGGACCTTGTTGTTGGTAATTCTGGTGATAGTTAAGAACATGAACCTGAGGATAAGCAGGGAGTTCCTCTTCTCCATTCTCTGAAGTTGCATTTGTTTCACTTTTCTCTTCTTCAGTGAATTCAGGAACATTGACCATATCTTGGATTTTACCCACCTTTAAAGCATTTTCAATTCGTTCTCCTACGACAACCAAACTTGAGAATTCGGAGGAAGCACACCCAATCATCATGTTCAGATAAGGATCTTTCAGGGTGTTCATGAACATGTCTACAAGCTCTCGTTCCAAAAGAGGAGGTTGAACTCTAGAAGCTAATTCTCTCCATCTTTGTGCATACTCTTTGAAAGACTCATCAACCTTTTGAGTTGAACTTTGGAGTTGTAGTCTAGTAGGAGCCATGTCACTGTTGTACTTGTAATGCTTGAGAAAAGCCTCTGCTAATTCATCCCATGTGCGGACATGGGTTCGTTCAAGTCGTGTATACCACTCAAGGGATGTCCCACTTAGGCTATCCTGAAAGAAGTGCATGAGAAGCTTATCATTTTCTGCATATGGTGCCATCTTGTTGCAAAATGCCTTGATGTGACTCATCGGACAAGTGGTACCCTTGTATTTCTCAAAACTGGGGACTTTGAACTTAGCAGGAATCTTGATATCAGGCACTAGGCACAAATCAATAGCATTTAAACCGGAGGAGCTTCGACCTTCTAAAGCTTTCAATCTTTCTTCCAGGAGATGGAATTTCCTCTCATTTTCCTCGATTGGGAACTTGAAAGCTTCAAATTCAGAATCGTTCTCATGATGTGAATCCTCCTTGTTAGGAACTTCCACGGGCACAGGTTTTGACCCCCCATTAGCAACAGTGGTCGGAGTACCATTAGCCAACTCAGCAACACTTTGTCTGAGCTCTTCTTGCCCCTGAATAACAACATGGAGAGTCTCCAAGAGTTGGTTCATCCTCTCCCCCATAGTATCCATGTCCTTACGAAGTTCAACCTGATTTTGTTCAAGACGGTCCATGATTCTCTCCTGTTTAATCCTTGTATGATACAGATGCAGGGAAGTCAAATTTGTTGATGAAGCAGAAATCTGGATTGAAAGAGGACCCCAATAAGCTTCTGATAGAACTATGAGATGCATGATATTATGAATGCAATGTTTCATTTATGAGAGATCCTAAAGTCTTTTCACAATCTTTCATTCTTCTTTTTTGGAATTAAAGCTTTTTTTTTGTATAGAATACCTTTTCTTTTCTTTTTTGCTTTTTTATTTCCTTTTCTTTTACATATCTTTTCTTTTCTTTTCTTTTCTCTTTTTTTGGAAATAGACTTCAGGATCTTTCATAAACGGAGTGGACAAAGCAATGATGTTATGCAATGCAAAAGCATGGGATCAAGGTCCATATAATCTTAGTAACCACTGTACAATCCTCTGAATAACTGATACAGGTCAAATGTCACAGGATCAAAGGTCCGACACCTTTTTGATTACCAGGAGAACCAATAGTCACCAACAGAACATAATAGTCACCAACGGTACCTGTCATGTATATCCCACCCCACTCACAGGTGTAGTCTAAGTCAAGGTAGGTCAATGGCTTCCAGCGTTATCAGTTCTCCTGAAACACCATCATTGTCGCAAATACATGCCAACAACGATATCTCATTTGAACCTCGACTGGTCGTGGGTCTCATGATCGCAATCAACAGAACCTGACATTCTGTTGGCGTCATGACTATCCACTCTATCCTAGGTATCCTATGTGTCACTCTGGCCTGGGTATTGGGCCTTTTACCTCATAAAACATCCCACCCAACCTGCAAAACAGAACAGAAGACCCCAAGGAACACAGAATATAATCCATATGCATGATGTGCAAACAGAAATAAACATGATATGCAAGCAGAAAAGTAAACATGCAAACATATATACAAGGCATAGACATAAAAACAAATAAACACCCAGTAAATAAACAAACAAACGGATAGGCTAGGATCGACTCACTAAGGATGGACCAGCAACAGGTCTAGCAACGTCCCCAGCAGAGTCGCCAGCTGTCGCACGCTCGCGAAAAAATGAACAGAGTCGCCACCAATATATTTATCCCATAAGGGAAAGGAATACCGGATAACCTACAAAGGAAGGAACAGGGTCTTGCGACCAGAGAATCAAGGTACGGGAGTCGGTTACGCAAGGGGAAGGTATTAGCACCCCTCGCGCCCATCGTACTCGATGGTATCCACCTATGTTTGTTCCTATCTAAAGGGTGTGTATCTATGTCTAAGTCTAAATGCGAATGAATGCAAAATGTAGGGAAAATAAAGAATTGTACTCGCACGGGCCCTACCCCGCTGCCTACGTATCCTTTTCAGGAATCAGAGTTACCGTAGCTCGGCTAAAGATTTTCTGTTTGTTTTCGTGTTTTTTAATTGGGCAGAGTCAACGTTCACGTTCTTGCATAAGGGGACAGACCTACGATGCGTACGAACGGAAATGACATTGCCCTTAGGTGCCAACGAGGCAAAAGAAAAAGAAATGATTGGTTTGTGTCTTTTAGGATAGATGAGTGATGAACAGTTCCCAATACCGGGCCACTCACCACTTTCTCTACTTTGCTTTAGTCTGAACCATTGTTAGGTGTTTTAAAGTGTTTTTGGTTGTGTATTTTTTAAGGGAATTTACTTCACGATTCGAATCACATAAAATGTATAATGATCGAGAAGCAGATTAGGGAATGAATCCCACTCACTTCCATCCCATTATGTAATGTTCGAGAAACAGATTAGAGAATGAATCTCACTCATTTCTCTCCCATTAATTAATGTTTGAGAAACAGATTAGGGAATGAATCCCACTCGTTTCTCTCCCATTAAGTAGTGACCGAGAAACAGATTAGGGAATGAATCCCACTCGTCTCTAAGCCACTAAGTGATTGAGAAATAGATTAGGGAATGAATCCCACTCATTTCTCTACCACTTTCTTAATGTGATTCGCGTCTTCCTTTTATTAATGTTTTAAAGAGTTGAAAAGAAAAAGAATGCAATAGGGAACTAGATCTAACATTCTAATCTATGTTATTCTAATCTAAGTACATGGTGACTAAATTCTAAAAGGAGCATTAAAATGGTATTAACAACATAGGCCAAAATAAGGCCAAAACTAAGCAACAAAGTCACACAACAATTACACAAAACGATTATGGAAATAGTACAAAAACGATTCAAGCATTAGTACGGAAATGAAACTAAAAATACTACTATTTTTTATGAGTTTTTAGTGTAAGGGAATTCTAATTCGAGTCTAAATTGCACTTAAAGAACCTACATTCTAATAAGCCTAAACTAGTATTTTTATGAACATTTTTTTTTTATTGAAGATTAGTATTAAAGCCTAAAAGTGATGGTAGAAAATTAGTAATTTTTATGGCCTAAAGATAATACGAAATATTAAGTGAAAACAAAAGGAAACAGGGGGGTGTGAATTGATTTTAACAGTGTTATTAGCAAATGGGCGCTGGGCCCAAAGTATTGTTTTTTGTTAGTTCATTTAGCACAAAAAAGAATGAGTGTGATTGGGTTTAGGGGAGGTGAGACGCAGCATTGCGCAGAGGCCCAAGGAACTCTATATCCAATTTTCTATCAACTTCAATAATCAGATTTTTTTTTATGACTAAATTTCAGAATTTGTACTACCATTAATCACCATCAGTATGCCACATTAACTCGTCATACCCCAATCAATCTCAGTTAATTTCCATTAATCACAGTTAATTCCCTAATTATGAACAAATTAATCCTTAAGTTAAATGTGATAAACAAAAGGGGAAAAAAAATAGGGCAAACCAGAGTGACGATTCAAATCCTCTTCTTCTTCAACAATGAACGGCGGCCACCTCCTTCTCCGGCGAAGACTCTTCCCGCGCCTCCGTGAGCGATGAGGTCCCTTCACCTCTCGTCCATATCTCCCGATTCCTCTCCGATTCTCCGTCTCCTCTCCTCTCGTTGCTCAAACTCGTCTTTGTTCAGATTCGAGTCCCCTCCGATTCAACTCCGACTCTCGCTCGAATTCACGATGAACAGAGTCTTTCATCCTCTCAATTTCGCTTTCCTCGTTCTCCGATTTCGTATCCACTTGAATCAGTGTTATTGTCCTTGTACGCGGATTTGGAGAGGAAGGAGATGAAGACTTGTTGAAGATGCTTCTGACTGAAGGAGAAATGATTAGTTGTCGCGGACATAGATCGAAGAGTTTCCGAAGCTTGCTGAAGATCGAGATTGCGATGGTTAAAGATTGAAAGGATAACGGTGAGTTGATTCTCTTTCTTTGCTCGATTTCTCCACTACTGTGCTTTCTTGAATCGTTATTCTCTTTGTGGTTGAAACAGAGCCAGGAGGATGAAGCTGGTATCGTGATGATTGTGGAGATGAAATTGATGAAGGATGATGGTGGAATTGAAGATTGAAGGGTGGTTGGATGAAAGAATGGATCCAGGGAAGATGAAGAAGATGATGAAATTGCAGAGAGTGAGGATTCAGAATTGTGGAGAGAGTTTTTTTGCGTGTGAAGTGAAGAATGGTTGAAGATCAATGAAGGAAAATGGTGGAGAGGTTCTGAATTGGTGGTGGTTCTGATTATATAGATTTCAAGGTTAGTTTCATTCTGATTTTCTCTGTAATATTCTGTTGATTCGATTTCTGTTAGTGATGGTTAGTTAAGATTGGTTGATAACTGTTAGTTGGATTCGGTTAGGTTTGTTATTTCTGTTATGAGAGTTGGTCGTAGGTAGGGAATGTTGGAATTCAGTTGGTTAAATTCTGTTGGAGTTTTCTAATATTCTGTTATGAGGTTGTTAGGGCAGTTAGGGAATTTTCTATTTTCGGTTATGTTAGTTATTTGTGTTGGTTGAATCTGTTTTGCTGCAGAATAATGTGAATATGTATGTGTATTGTGATTTTGATATTGATGGTGGGATGTGAAGAAAGAGTTTAGTATATGTGTTTGTTGTTTTTGAACTGATGCAGGGTGTTAGATATGCTTGTAATGGTATGGATGTAGGTAATTTGAGGTGAGATTGGATTGGCTTATGGTTGGTTACCAAACTGTTATGAAACTGTTAGTAAGGCTTGAAATAGGATAGTGAGAGAGACTGTTAGTGTGGTTTTTTGTATTGGTATGTGCTGTTTTTTGTTGTTAGTATGTTAGTTATAGATGCTGGAAGTTCTTTCTCATGGCCATATGCATAACGACTAGAAGGCGGTTAATTTGGTTTTGTTTTGAATGTTGCATGGCTTATAAACATGTGCACTGGTTTATGATGGTTTTTATTCATGATGATGCAGGTTTGGAATAATGGCAGCATGGGACAAGTGGGACCAAAGTCTCAAAGATGAAGAGAACTTGAAGATTAACATGGGGAGTGGGTTTCAGGATGAGTTTACGATTTTGTAATTTTGTAATGGAGTTTGAATGATAAATGATGTAATTGTATATGGGTTTTGTGATGGGAATTGGGCTTTGAATTGAAATGTAAATTTGTATTGGATTTATGGATGGATTTTGTATGGATGTGATATTTGTAATGAATAGAGACTCTTGAACCTCTTTGTAATCTTGTATGAGTTTGAATGGGCTTTTGAATGAGTCTCGGATAATTGTTGAGTGAAAGATGAAAATTTCGAACATGAACACACCTGAATAACATTTGAACCGTGGACGCTCGAATAGTCCTTGGATTATGAATTGGTTTTCAATTAGAACTTCAATCTCTTTTGCAAACCAATGACTCATGAAATGGATAGATCTTGAGTTAATGGTAAATAATTGCAATAATGTTAGGAAGGACTTGAATCTTGTAACTTTCATCAATAATCCCATGCAACTACTAAAGAACCTTATCCACTCCACACATCAGCGATCAATTCCAATAAACCTGATCTTTAATGAGCCCTTTAATTCCATGCTAACCGATTCAAACCAAACTTGCGTATCAAGCAACAAATGTTAGCACGAATGGCTCCCTGAGTACCATGCAATCTTCAAGTTCATCCTTTTGCACCATGGTTTATCAATGGTCCCAAAACCTAATTCGACAATCCTTAATTGGAAGCTTCCTCAAGCCCAAACACAACAGGTGAAAACATTACCTTTGGTCAACCATAGGGAAATAAACCCTGATCCCCCACTTCACCGCTGGAAACATCAGAAGAATAAGACTTTAGTTTCCATGAACGCCTCAAACTTAATATGAAGCCTTAGGCTTTCGAAATCCTTGATCCTAGTGCCATTTTATTTGGTTAATGATGCATGAGTTATGTTAATGACCTAATGGGAGGTATGTACATGAGACTATGAAATGCATAAGCCTAAGCCAGTTAGAAATTAAAGGGGTAGGACAAATTTGGGGTATGACAATGAGCCATCCATCTTGACGGTAAAGAGTTTCTTCGTGATCTTTCACTCGTTTCTTCAACCTTCTGTTTTCCACATCGGTCTTACGAAACTTTTCTTCCCAAGCATCTTTCTCTATCCTCATCTTGGCTAAAGTGTCTTGGTATTCCTCCATAGTGGGAATGTTGGGCAATTGAGATACTGCAGGGAACATGGGTTTTTCATAAACATAAGGCATTTGAAACTCCTTTGCTCTTCTCTTTACCCAGCAGGTATAGGTGTCCACGGCAATGCAATTTCTCGCCTCACCTTTTTCTTTCCATCGGACGTCGTACCAAGCTCTCACCATTCTTGTTTTCAACCTTTGAGGATCATCCCCTTCTTTGTAAAAGTAGCATTCCACTGCGAGACCAAAGGGTTTAGCTGAATTTGCATACCCGAGTTGTCGTCGGGCTAAAATCGGATTGTAGTTAATTCCTCCTTGTGTACCAATGAGGGGTACGTTGGCGAACTCTCCATAACTTTCAATGGTTTCTGTACCACAGTGAGCCAAGGTATACCAACGGATATCATTATTAGTAAGAGACATAAGTCTTCGAGGCCAACGCAAGCCTTCTCGGTTTTCTGTGAAAATAGGAGACTCAGGTAAGTGTGAAACAATCCATTGGAACAACAGAGGTGCACAACAAACAATGATTCCACCGCCTTGGCGATTCCTATGATGAACAGAGAAATACATGTCACCAAGCAAAGTCAGAACAGGATTTCCAATCAGAAAGACCTTTATGGCATTGATATCAACAAAGTCGTTGACGTTGGGAAACAGAACTAACCCATAGATGAGCAGGGCTAGTACAGCTTCAAAAGCTATCATGCTACTAGTTTCGATGAAATCAAAGGCTTTCTTTATTAGGAAGTGTGAAGTTAGACCCGGGAGGTTTCCTTTGGTAGTCCAATTACTCTCTACTTCAGATTTCTTCAAGTGGATACTTGCTGCAATGACGTGTGACTTAGGAATGGCTTCCAAACCATTGTAGGGTATTTTGTCAGACACAGGAATACCCAAAAGATTGGCATATTCTTCCAAGGTCGGTACCAACTGGTAGTCTGGAAAGGTAAAACAACGGTAGACGGGATCATAGAACTGAACCAGAGTTTTGAGAAGTCCTTCATCAACATGAGTATTCAGGATAGGCAAAAGCTTTCCATAACTTTCCCTAAAATCCGAAGGATCTTGTACAAAAGATGATAACTCTATCAGTTTTCCCACATCAGGCGCTTTGAAACCATATTTCTTGGTATGCCTCTTTACCTCTGCCATAACTTAATCCTAATGTTTGCAAAGAAAATTTCTCTAAATCTTTGGAAAAATCATGTTTTTATGGAAAAAAGATGGTTTTTTTTAATGAATGTATGAATGCGTGGATGCATAAATGCCACATATTCAAACATGGTAAAACAGACATGGTAATACGAACATGGTAACGCAAACATGGTACACAAACATGGTAACACAAACATGGTACACATAGGTTCAAAGGTCCAGCGTCACGAGCATGAGGTCAGAGAACCAAAAATGGGATAGTTCTAGTTAATCACCTGTACAACATGTTCTACTGATACGTCAGAGTCTACATTTTTCTTTCGGATATTACCGGCTTTCCACAATTCATCTCATGAGCCAGTAATATTCTCAAGAAAAACTCGTCTGAGTGTGGTTCTCCGCATGACAACTATCCAAGTCTTCACCTGGATCGTTTCTGCACCACGTCCTAATAAGGCCAGGATGGGTTGGGTTTCTACGGCCAACTCAGCTTCTACAGTTCAATGCAGCAATAATGTTTTCGCTACAAAACATGCTAAACATATATTACCAACAAGGAACCTCCACTGAGCGGAAGGATTCTCACGTACGCCTGTACATGACTATACCCTCCACCTAATTTCTTATGTGTACTTAATCCGGGTTAGGATTTGTCCATAATGTATCACTTGTAACAGAACCACACAAGTAACAGAACCAAAGAATCACACATGTAACAAAAATTAAAATAAAAACAATAATTAGAAATAACCCTTCCTTTGGAAACAATAAAAAGATGGTCCCCAGTGAAGTCGCCATTTTTCTGTCGCGGGCGAAAAATCGTTTTGTTCCTTTTTTTTGTGGGATGAGACACCTGATGCCTTCTTTGGGCTCGAGTGCTCATAAAAAATGATTTTTCTTTGTTTCGACCAAACTTTTTATTATTTCCAAAGGAGGAAAAGGAAAAAAGCTGCAATAACCTAAAAGTGGGGGGAGAGATCTTGGGTAAGAGGGTTGGTTATACGAAGGGAAGGTATTAGCACCCAACGTATCTATAGTACTCTATAGGATTCTTTATTGTTTTTCATTCCATGTTACGGTGGAGGTTCTGTTGTGAAATAGGTGGGACCTAAGGTGTTTGTTTGATTATGCTCGCAAAGATCATCGCGATCCTCTGCATACATATCCCTTAGAGGGAATCAGAGCATCTGTAGCTCGGGTCTACGGGTGCTAAGGTTTGAATGGTTTGAGAGAGAAGTTTTGCTCGCCAAGGATACGACCTTGTGCCTACGTATTCTCAAAGGGATGTTGAGAAAGTCAGAGCAATCGTAGTTCCCACTTATGCTAGTGGAAGCAAAGGAAAAGAGACAAATGTCATCTAAATGTTCGATGTATCTAATCTATATCATCACATACATCTGTTTGTTTTTGTTTGAAAATCTTTTCATTATAAGCCCTGGGCCATGCCACTTATGGCGCTTAGAATGATAAAGATGCTTTTTAGCCAGCCTTGTGGCAAAAACTTTCAATGAAGTCAGCCTTGTGACAAAAAGTTTTGATTAATCAGCCAGCCTTGTGGCAAAAGTTTCAATGAAGTCAGCCTTGTGACAAAAACTTTGATTAATCAGCCAGTACGGTGGCAAAAAGGTTTGATTGATTAGCCAGCCTTGTGGCAAAAAAGTTAAGTTGATTGATTGTTTGTGATGATATAGAAGAGATACTCCTATCATAGAGATGATAAATGTCCAATCTCCTAGGGTATTTGTTTTGGATATTGGGGGATGCTTATAAGAAGCCCGTGGGTCCTTGTACGAAGCCCAAGAGGAGGCTATCCGAGGGTCCTTGCATTGTAAGCCCAAGAGGAGGCTATGGGAGGGACAATCCAGGGTCCTTGCATTGTAAGCCCAAGAGGAGGCTATGGGAGGGACACTCGTTTGTACAAAGCCCAAGGGGAGGCATGGTATAGTTGGTTTGAGTTCTTAGAGCGATTTCACCGGGAAAACATACTCTATGTCCTAACCTAAACTAGGGAGATTCTTTGCATGAAGCCCAATAGGAGGCTATGGGGAACCTAGTGTTGTACTAAGTTGAATAAGCATATATAACACAAACACAAATACATGAACAAGTATGAACAAACATGGACAAACATGAACAAGTTATGAATAAGCATATATATGAGAAAGTGTGTGTATATAATGGAGTTTATGAAGGAAATATACCTGTAAGCATGATCCATTTGTATACACAGGGGTTCGGGACTTATACTCGATGAAAGGTCCATTCAAAGCTATGTAAACAGGTATTTACAAAGGGCTTGGGACTTATACCTACATGGAGGCCCATGGTATTTTATGAAACATGGTTGATTGTTTTATTTACAGACGCGTCGTTTGAAAAAAAAACCGTTTGAAAGTTGTTTTGAAAGAAGTTTTCTTTTTTGTACAAAGAAAAAGAAAAGGGTATGAAAGGGGCTTGGGACTTATACCTACATGGGGGCCCATGGTATATTTGAAAAGTTTTGAATAATTTGAAGTTTTGTTGTTTTGAAAATGATTTGAAAATTGTTTGAAAAGGTTTTGTTTTTGAAGAAGTTTTATTGTTAAAAAAACTGTACAAAAGAAAAAAGAAATGGGACTTACACTCTCTAATATTCGAGAGGCCCCACTTCATTTTGAAAATCGATTGATTAATCAAAAAGGATTTAAAAAAGAAGTGGTTTATCGTTTTGAAAAAGAATCGCGATCGCTCGTCTTAAAACGATTTGAATTTGACAAAAGTCAACTTAACTAAGTTTTAATGCTTAATTAAGACCTAAATGATTAGGGTTTGATCACAAAAATATTTACAAGTGGTTAGGTTTTGAAAAATCAAATGAAAAACAATATTTAAAGTATTTAAAAATACTTAAAACATGTCATTTTAAACCTATTTAAAAATGTATCAAATAAATATTTTTTGATGATTTTTTTTTATATTCATAAAATATATGTGTTAAATAAAGAGTGTACAAAAAATGAAGCAAAAATAAATTGATTTGATTAGTTAAATAATTAGTTAAAGTTGTTAAGAAAATTGAAGAAAAATAGTGTTAAAAAAAAGGTTTTGGTCCCTAAGGGTGTTGAACCCACGACCTTATGCTCACCACTCAAAAGCATAACCAACTGGACCACGCGCGTGGTCTGATTAACAAAGGCAAAAGATTTGATTATATTTCAAACTCAACATTTAAATTTCCTTCGCAAAAAATGGCGCCAAGAACACCATCCCCATTTGAATTTGAAAATCTTCAAAACTGAACCAAATTGATCAAGTGAAGGGTGTATCTCACTCGTTTTTCCATAAGGAACATGATGGTACCATTTAATTTCATTTATTTTCACTCTAAGGCCATTGATTTTCTGATGAACACGAAGAACCCTAATATGACAAATCATCGTGAAATCGTGTATGATCATGATATGATGCAATTGATTGAGGGTTAATGATCCTCATAGGTGCAGAAACAAGATGGTATGTTCATATTTCATTTATGATGCATGGAGAATAGAGTTTGAAGTTCATGAAGCTTACCTTCAAAAACGGCAAAACTGGAGATTTGATTCTTCAATAGAGGTGTTACAGATGCTTTGTATCGATCTGGATAGCTTCAATGATGATTATGGAAGGTGTCTGGATGCTTGGAACCAACTGAATTCATCTGAGCATGGCCATGGTACCCGATCTGCAGATGCTTCAAGAGTGAATCGAACTTGATGATTCTGAAGTTTTTGATTGATGATGGGTGTTGGGATAGTTCATATGTGATGTATATAAGGTGTTGGAAGTATTAGTTTGGACAGAAATGATCTTGAATGGATTTTGGCATGATAAGGCTCTCTTTATGCAAACATGGAGGTGAGATGATGATTCTGAGTTTTAAGGTGTTTTGGGGTGTGTGAGTGGATCAAACACATCCCATATGATATTTATGAGATGTTAGAAGCATCATTTTGCTCAGATCTTCAATGGTTTAGAGGTTGAGTTTTCTACCTCTTTGAAAACTATGAAACTTGCAATTCAAGAAAGAAAGAGAAAACCTATGCTTTGTGAGGTTTTGGTGTGAGTTTGAAGATGATTTTAACCTCTATTTATAGGCCAAGGATTCTGAACTAAAAGCTCTTGCAAGTTGATTCAAGAATGATGATTTGGCTTAAGAGATAAAATGGAATCTTTCACATTAAATGCAAATGGTTAAAAGTGACTAAACCATGGTTAAATTCCAAGCTTCCTATCCTCTTCCATTCTGATCTTCAAATCAGAAAATATCATTCAATTATTGGTTCTATGCATCATTGCTTGGATTATAGGTCATGTAGTCTTGAAACTTAGTGAAAAAATGGTGAAAATTCAAGTGAAAATGATCACTAATGTCAAAATTCAAAACCATGGCTACACTCCATATTTTTTCATGCTCTTGGACATTTTGGAAAGCTCATGTTACACACTTCAAAACCCTAGTTGAAAGTTTCTTCAATACCTTTAAGGAAATGGGTGAAAAAGATCCATGAACTTTGAAAAAAAATGAAGTTTTAAGTGAAATTTTCCAAAGATGCCAACTTTGAAGCACCATATCTCTTAAATGGTTGATCTTATGGAAAAAAATTATATGTGACAAAGTTGTTTATTGGATCAAAATCTACAACTTTCATGTTGGAAGTTTTTTTCAGTTTGTAGGTGAAATTTTGAGAAATTCCCTTCCAAAGTTTGGAAAAAACCATGCAAAACACTTAGAAAATTTTCTAAGTATGGAAAGTCAAACTTTTGACTTTTTGATTCTTGATTGATTTTCTTGATTTTTCTTGATCAAATGACTTCATATATCATATATTGATGATTTTCAACTTCAAAAGTCATGGTTGACCAAAATTCCCAAAAGTCAAAGGTGTTCTTGTACAGTTGACTTTTTCAGACGAATCGCGTTTCTGGAGATTTCAAATGAAACAGGCTATCCTCACCAAATGAATGGTATGAATGGATCATATTGAGGCATTAGAGGATATTGAATCATAGTTTGAGTTGTGACATCTTGTCCTGATTAAAAAGTCAGTTGTTCAGATGAATTAGGTCAAAAACCCTAATTGTCGACCAGATGAAATTGATGACTGTAGGTCTTGAATTCAGATGTAATTTCCATTGGATGTTGTCATAGGGATTATTTGAAGATGATTGAAACTTTTGATTGACTTCCTGGGGATTTTTAGGGTTTCCCAAATGTGATCCCTGATTTCAGTCCCTGATAGTTCAAAACCCTGATCTGAGGATTTGTCTGATCAATCTTTGTGTAGGAGATGTCTTGAGCTAATGGATTAGGTCAAAATGATGTACTTGGGGTCTTGAGGTCTTGTCCCAAGTCATTGGGTCAAATCCTGAGTAAAAGTCAAGAGTATGCTATCTTCAGTCAAAACCCTAATCTGGTTGGTTCAGAGCCTTTGAGCTTGTTGAAATGAATCTCTGGGGACCAAATGTTGATTGTTGATGAAGATGATTCATTTGAGATGAAGGGAGAACTAAACCCTAGTTGATTGTTGCTTGTACTGATGAGTGATTTCTTGATTAAATCCCTGCTGAGTCACAAGTAGCAAACACAAACTATGCAATTTGTTAGAGATGCAAATGATGCATATGCAATGATATGAGGTGGTATCTTAGGTCAAAAATTGGGGTATGACACCACTTATGCTAGTGGAAGCAAAGGATAAGAGACAAATGTCATCTAAATGTTCGATGTATCTAATCTATATCATCACATACATCTGTTTGTTTTTTGTTTGAAATCTTTTCATTATAAGCCCTGGGTTGTGCCACTTATGGTGCTTATAATGATAAAGATGTTTTTGTTTAGCCAGCTTTGTGGCAAAAACAAGTTTGATTAGCCAGCCTTGTGGCAAAAACTTTTGATAAGTCAGCCTTGTGACAAAAAGTTTTGATTAATCAACCAGCCTTGTGGCAAAAGTTTCGACGAAGGCAGCCTTGTGGCAAAAACTTTGATTAATCAGCCAGCCTGGTGGCAAAAGGTTTGATTGATTAGCCAGCCTTGTGGCAAAAAAGAAAGTTTGATTGATTGATTGTTTGTGATGATATAGAAGAGATACTCCTATCATAGAGATGATAAATGTCTAATCTCCTAGGGTATTTGTTTTGGATATTGGGGATGCTTATAAGAAGCCTGTGGGTCCTTGTACGAAGCCCAAGAGGAGGCTATCCAAGGGTCCTTGCATTGTAAGCCCAAGAGGAGGCTATGGGAGGGACAATCGAGGGTCCTTGCATTGTAAGCCCAAGAGAAGGCTATGAGAGGGACAAGTTGTTTATACGAAGCCCAAGAGGAGGCATGGTATAGTTGGTTTGAGCTCTTAGAGCGATTTCACCGGGAAACCATACTCTATGTCCTAACCTAAACTAAAGGAGATTCTTTGCACGAAGCCTAATAGGAGGCTATGGGGAACCTAGTGTTGTACTAAGTTGAACAAGTATATATAACATAATCACAAATATGAACAAGTACGAACAAATATGAACAAGTACATGAACAAATATGAACAATTATATAAGACAAGGTGTGTGTATACAATGGAGTTTATGAAGGAAATATACCTGTAAGGATGATCCGTTTGTATGCACGGGGGCTCGGGACTTATACTCGGGGAGAGGCCCATTGAGTTTATTCAAAAGCTATGTAAACAAGTATTTACAAGGGAGGTTGGGACTTATACCTACATGGAGGCCCATGGTATTTTTTGGGAAGATTTAAAGAAAACCTTCATTTTTGATTTGTTATTCGAGGTTAAAAATCAAATTGATCGAGGTATGTACAAAAAGGTGTATGTATAATGAAATACCTAATTTCATGTAAGGGAATGGGACTTATACCTATATGGAGGCCCATGTTTTATTTTATAAAACATGGTTGATTGTTTTGTTAAAAAAACGCGAGGTTTCGCTGTTTTGAAAACAGTTTGAAAGTTTTGTTTTGAAAAACGTTTTCTGTTTAAAGAAAAAACTGTACAAAGAAAAAGGAATGGGACTTATACTCTCTAACATTCGAGAGGCCCAGTTGTTTTGAAAATCAATTGATCAATCCAAAAAGATTTAATCAAGAGTTTTTTAAAAGAAAACCAAAAAGAAAAGGTTTATTTGTTTTGAAAAACCGTGATCGTTTGTTTTAAAACGGTTTGAAATTCGAGAGAAATCAACTTAATTTAAACAAAGACAAATCTTATGTTTAACTAAGACCTAAATGATTAGGATTTGTTCACAAAAAATATTTACAAGTGATTAGGTTAAAAAATCAAATGAAAAATAATATTTAAAGTATTAAAAACACTTAAAAACAAGTCATTTTAAACCTATTAAAAATATACCAAATAATATATATTTTTTGTGATTTTTTTGATATTCATAAAATACATATATTAAATAAGAAGTGTACAAAAAATGAAGCAAAAATAAATTAATTTGATTGGTTAATTAATTGGTTAAAGATGTAAAAAAAATGATGAAAATAAGTGTTAAAAATAGTTTTGTCTTCACAAGGGTTTGAACCCACGCCCTCACTCTCACTAACCAAAACACTTGCCAACTGAGCCACGCTTGTGGCTTGTAATACACACACGTTTAATTAGTTATATTTTAAAACAAGGATTTGAATTTTCCAAACATAAAACGCGCCAAGAACACAACCCTAACTGATTTTTGAAAATCATTGAAACTGGATTATTTGGATCAAGTAAAGGGTCTATCTCACTCGGTTTTTCACAAGGATCATGATGGTACCCTCATAATTCATTTATTTTTGCTCTAAGGTGATCAATTTTCGCATGAACATGAAGAACCCTAAAACTGAATTTGATCGTGAAATGATGTATGTGCAAGTTATGATGCAATTGATTGAGGGTTAATGATCCTCATATGTGCAGAAACAAGATGGTAAACCAGTTTTTCATTTATGATGCATGATTCATGGAGTTTGAAGTTCATAGCACTTACCTTCAAAAACGGCAAAACTGAGAATTGAATTTCGAGCTGGAGGTGTTACAGATGCTTTGTAATGATCTGGATAGCTTCAATGATGATTATGGAAGGTGTCTGGATGCTTGGAATGGATTGAATTCATCTGAGCAAAGCCATGGAAGCCGATCTGCAGTTGCTTGGAGTGAGGATCGAATTTGAAGATTCTGAGGTTACAGATCATATGTGAGTGTTTGGATAGCTCATATGTGATATATATGAAGTGTTAGAAGTGTTAGCTTGGACAGAAATGAGCTTGAGTTGAATTTGGCATGATAAGGCTAGTGTTATGCATATTTGGGAAGTGAGGTAGTGATTCTGAGTTCTAGGTGCTTTTGGGGTGCATGAGTGGATCAAACACATCCTATATGATGTTTATGAGTTGTTGGAACCACCATTTTGCTCAGAACTTCAATGGTTTAGAGGTTGAGATTTCTACCTCTTTGAACACTATGAAACTTGCAATTCAAGAAAGAAGAAAACCTATGATTATGAGGTTTTGGTGTGATTTTGAGAGTGGAAATGACCTCTATTTATAGGCCAAGTTTTCTGAATACAAAGCCTTGCAAGTTGATCAAAGAATGGTGATTTGGCATTTGGAGATAAAATGGAATCTTTCACATTAAATGCAAATGGTTAAAATGACTTAACCATGGTTAATTCTTCCAAGATTCTTATCTCTTTCCAATCTGATCTCAAATCAGAAAATATCTCTCAATTATTGCATTGGTGTATCATTACTTGCATTATAGGTCATATAGTGTTCATAACTTTGTGAAATGGTGTGAAACTTTAAGCATAATAACCTCTAATGACAAAATTCAAAACCATAGCTATGCTCCATATTTTTCATGCTCTTGGACATTTTGGAAAGCTCATGTTATGTACTTCAAAACCCTAGTTGAAAGTTTCTTCAAGACCTTTAAGGAAATGGGTGAAAAAGATCCATGAACTTTGAAGAAAGTGAGATTTTAAGTGAATTTTTCAAAAGATACCAACTTTGAAGCTCCACATCCCTTAAATGGTTGATCTTATGGAAAAAAATTATATGTGACAAATTTGTTCATTGGATCAAAATCTACAACTTTCATGTTGGAAGTTTTTTTCAGTTTGTAGGTGAAATTTTGAGTTATTCCCTTCCAAAGTTTGGAAAAAACCATTGAAAAACACTTAGAAAATTTTCTAAGTATGGAAAGTCAAACTTTTGACTTTTTGATTCTTGATTGATTTTCTTGATTTTCCTTGATCAAATGACTTAATATATCATATATTAATGATTTAAAACTTCAAAAGTCATGGTTGACAATTATTTCCAAAAAGTCAATGGTGATCTTGTACAATTGACTTTTTCAGACAAATCGCGTTTCTGGAGATTTCAAATGAACCAGGCTATCCTCACCAAATGAATGGTATGAATGGATCAAATTGAGTTATTGAAGGACCTTGATCCATGGTTTAAGTTGTGGCACCATGTTCTGATTAAAAGGTCAGTTGTTCAGGTGAATTAGGTCAAAAACCGTAATTGTCGACCTGATGAAATTGATGACTGTGGATCTTGAATTGAGATACAATTTCCATTGGATATTGTCATAGGGATTATTTGAAGATGATTGAAACCTTTGAGTGATTCCCTGGAGCTTTTTAGGGTTTCCCAAATGTGATCCCTGATTTTAGTCCCTGATAGTTCAAAACCCTAATCTGATGATTTGAAATTTCACTGCTGATCAATCCTTGTGTAGGAGATGTCTTGAGCCAATATATTAGGTCAATATGATGTAATTAGGGTCTTGAGGTCATGTCCCAAGTCATTAGGTCAAATTCTGAGCAAAAGTCAGGAGTATGCTGTCTTCAGTCAAAACCCTAATTTGGTTGATTCAGAGCTTTTGAGCTTGTTGAAATGAACCTTTGAGGATCAAATGTTGACTGTTGATGAAGATAGTTCATATGAGATGAAGGGAGAACAAAAACCCTAACTGATTGTTACTTGTACTGATGAGTGAATTTTTATTTAAATCCTGCTGAGTCACAAGTAGCAAACACAAGCTATGCAATTTGTTAGAGATGCAAATGATGCATATGCAGATGATATGAGGTGGTATCTTAGGTCAAAAATTGGGGTATGACACCCCCCGGTAATGGACTTGCCCCATGGTCTATTCAGAGTCCTTTAGAGATTCCATGGATCTTGATTAGATTGCCCCAGATAAATAGGATGACAACGGGCTTTGCCTTGTGTATACACTAGCCATCCGAGTCAGGCGTAAGATATATCTCTTCTTTGATATGCTTTTAAAGCTATTTCGCCTGTCGGTAGGAGTTTTAGACATTAGCCATGCCCCATGCAACTTCTCCCTGATGTTAAAACATTTGAATCTATATAGTCAATTGCGCTTTATAATGAAATTCATAAGATGCAAATGCATACGCCTGTCTTGAAAGCTTAAAATATTTTTGAGTAAAACAAAGTTTTTTTTTTGTAAGAAAGTGATATCAACTCAAGAGTTATAGTAGACCTTAAGGAGTCGGGATACCTTTTGGTAACGGTATGCTTTCGAACTAACCATGTTTTAGATAGGACTTTTAAGGGTTGTAACATGGCCTGGTTCGCGGTTTTAAGAAACAAAGGATAATGGCTTAAAGTTTATTTGTACCCATCCCAATCTTCGTGACGTTCTCCAGTCCTATGCTCAGTTAACTGTGAATTTAAGCTCCAAAAGACTTTGGGCGTTATAATGTTGACATTTCTGATGGTTCAAAAACCAAAGGTTTATCTGCAGAGGCAGTCATCCTCCTTTTTGTAATATTTTCCCTTTGTTGAGGGTATGTAGTGACCTCCTTTCTCTTTTTTTTTGACTTTATTATCCCTAATTTTGCCTGAGCTGTTTATTTAAAATTACAGTCAGCGGGATGCCCCAATTTTGCCTAAGTCTCCTTAATAGGTTTTGACTTGGCAGGCCTTGCGTTGTTTTTTTTCTGTTTCTTTGCGGACATTGACTGCCAGGCTTAATTATGACGGAGAACCATCAGTGATTATGTTCAAAGGAACAATTTGGGATAATCAAGTTAACTGAACAGCTACCCTACCCCAGGTTATATTTTGAGGGTTTTTATTTTATACGTGAAGGAAAACTCCTACTTCTTAGGCTCAAAGGGGTTGACGAGGGATTAACATCTTTATATCTCCACTGTATTGGAATTGAAACAATGCCTGTACATCGTCAACACGGTCTGTTTGAAAGCGTACTGTATGAGATTGTGGTATCGTTTTCGTCATTCTCCCTCTAAGGGTACACATCTTTGAACGAAAGTTGAATATCACAAATAAGAAAACCAAGTAAAAATACAGTTTTAAATATAGTGAAAACACTAGGAATAAATCCAAAACAAACGTAAGCAATGCATTAATGATTATTATAAAGTACATAGCGTATACCGCGAAACCAATGTCTAAACAAACAGAAAAGAAATTGCGAATGAAAACAAAACTAATGATCTAAGAAACCCTCCTTCTAGCCACTTATTGCATTAGACTTGCCAGGCTCTTCGAACTCAATGAGCCCTTCTTCAATTAAATCTTGGATCTTGTGCTTCAACGGCCCACAATCCTCTGTATCATGACCAGGACTATCTGAGTGATAACCGCACCTAGCATGATGCTTGTACCCGGGAGCGGGGTTAGCTGGAGCAGAGTATGGAGGCAACAAAGTTATCAAGTTTTTACTGAGCAGATGTTGCAAAGCTTGAGACAGTGGCATGTACAACGGGGTGAATGATCGTTTTGGCTTGGACCTCCAGGTGCGTTGACCACCCTATTGTTTTTGCTGATCCTTCTGTTGTAGTGCCGGGGTCTGATTAACTAGGATTGCCCCCACAGTGTTGAGTTCCTTTTTTCCATCATATGACTTCTTTGTGTGATAGGAACTTGAGGGTGCCCCTTGTATCTTCCCATTTTTTATCCCATTTTCAATCCTTTCACCAATGACTACCAAGTCCGAGAACCCTGAAGATATGCTTCCGATCATCTTATCATAGTATGGTCCTTGCAAAGTACTCATAAATATGTCCACCAGTTCTTTTTCCATCAAGGGAGGTTGGACTCGAGAAGCCATTTCCCTCCACCTTTGGGCATACTCCTTGAATGATTCATCCTTCTTATGCGACATATTTTGTAATTGCATCCGGTTGGGTGCCATGTCCAAGTTGTACTTGTATTGCTTCAAGAATGTGTTAGCAAGATCATTCCAGCTTCGGATATAGGATTTCTCCAATTGCATGTACCAGTCAACAGATGCCCCGCTTAAGCTATCTTGGAAGAAATGTATCATCAGCTTTTGATCGTGGGTATAAGAAGCCATTTTTCGCACATACATGCGCAAGTGGTTCTTCGGACATGTGATTCCTTTGTATTTCTCGAAGTCAGGAATCTTGAATTTGTGTGGGATAGTCAAGCCTGAGACCAAGCTCATTTCAAAGGCATCCACATCGAAAACATCATATCCTTCTACCACCTTCAGTCTCTCCTCCAGCGCCTTGATTTGTTCATTGTCCTTGGAGTCTTCCCTAGAGTTAGGAATAGACTGTTGTGTCTGAGGTGCTTGGTATGTGTTGTTCACCTCTTGTACTCTGTATTGCAGATCCAGGTAATCATCATCCTTAGGGACGTTGTTAGCAGGAATGCGAACTGTGCGGGTTGTCCCTTTCGTCTGTGGAGTGGGGACAAATCCTTCTTGAGAGGTTTCTCCTTTCTCTTGGAATTGAATAGCTCTCCTAACAGATCGGACCTGAGGTCTGTCCTTAGCAGGGCCAAAGCCTGCCACAAATCCTAGCAGCGGGTTTTCGTCGTTGGGGATCTCATCCTGAACTAGGGTATCCCCAGACTGAACATCTTTTGCCTTATCTTGTTTATCTAGGAGGGCCTTCATGAATCCTAGCATCTAAGCCATACCTCCTTTAACCTCTTCCATACTAACCTTTAGTTGATCCACCTCCTCACGAAGGGCGGCTTGATTCTGTTCTAGCTGATCCATTGATTTCTTTGGCTGAAATCTTGTCTGATAAGACGGTCGAGATGTTAGATTATCCTTCCCAATGGTCTCTTGCTCTGAAGGTAAAAGAGAAATCTTATTTCAATGCCATGAAAATGATATGCATGCCATGAATGATATGCTTTATTCGTGTTTATGTCTTATCCACGTCCATTGATTAAATATAATAACTCCTTTTTTTTTGTTTCTCGTTATTTTTCGTGGATAAGACATGATGCAAGAATGCACATGATGCATGACGAATGCCACTGTTATACGATATACAAAAAGAATAATGAAAACGTATAATTAAACATATAAGCACATAAGCCCTAGGTTCATAGGTTCGACGTAACGGCTTAGGGTGCCTACCCTTCCCATTGGTATGTTCTAGAAGGTCTCATGGGGTCGTTCGTAGCCGCCGAGACTTTTTGTCTCTTTGAATTTTAGAAAAACTCATTTTATCCATGAGGTTCGAGTTTTTGGGGTAGGTTCCCAGAGAGATCAGCCAAATACCAAGTCCAGCCCTCAACAAGGTCAAGCCTCGTATCAGACCTTTCTGGATATTCGACCCACTCTGAGTGGAATTATAATAAGACTCGTAGGCGATGTAATTCCCCTCTGGTCTTAAATATAATTCCCACGCTTAGGTTTAACAACAGTTTTATAATCCCAGCAGTGCAAATATATTAATATAACATTTAACATTTAATGCAAATGTATTAACATAAACAATTAACCTTTAGGAAAATAATAAAAATTAAATAAATAAATAAAACAGAAATTAAATATTTTAAAAAAACCATAACCCTAAACCAAACCCTAAAATGGCGAATTAGCCGAACCCTAAAAATTTTGCCAAAAACCTAAACCATTAACCATAAACCTAAACCCTCTCAAGCCTTAGGAGCATAATAATTCACCTATAGTAATCCCCAGCAGAGTCGCCAGCTGTAGCAACCTGCCCTAAAAATTAGACTTTTAGAGTCGCCACCTATTCTGAAGGGCGAATAGGAAACCCTACGCAGTTAAGATATTCGGGGTAAGTTATTATAATCAGGTCGAGGGAAGGTGTTAGGCACCCTCAACCCTTTCCTAAGGTTTGCATTTTTCGGTAAAGGTTTATGGCTAAATTTATTAGGTTTAATAGCTAAGGAAGTGAACAGGGGAAAATATGAGATTTATGGGGAATGGGACTCGCCTTGGTTATCCAAGTGCCTACGTATCTCCTTAGGGAGAATCAGAGTCAACGTAGTTCGGGCACAGGGTTGAACGCCTTTGAATTTGATGTGATATGGTTGGAAGGCTTTTTGAATGGTCTATCGTAGTTTTGAATAAGGATGAAAATCCGTAGTTTGATTTGAAGTGTTTTGAATGTTTTGGGCGTACAACCCTGATTTGATATGTCACCGTTAGATGCAATGATCAATAGATTTGATCATTATAGCTAACGGATTGAGGGGGTATTGCTGGTTACTCTGATCAATAGATTTGATCGTCGCAGGCAGCAAATTAAATATATTTTAAGTTTTATATATTTTTATATCTCTCGTCTAATGCGACTAATAGATTTAGTCGGGTCGAGGAGAGAATTAAACTTGAATCGATTATATTATTAATAAATAAATTAGAATCAATTATATTATTAATAAATAAATTAAATGATCAAAAATTATTTCTCGCCTAATGCGACTAATAGGTATAGTCGGTTCGGGGAGAAAATTACATTAAGATCATAAAATGAACAACTAACAATTATTAAAACTATCAAATAAAAATTAATTAGTTTTTATTGGGTTTTTTTTTTGCGCAGGGGGGTGTAAATTATTCTTAGTGGTAATTATGGGGGTGTGCTAATAGTATTGGGTTAGGCCCAAGATGCATCTAAACCCGTCGGATTCGGTGTGGCGCGGGTATACGGGTTACGATGTGCTTGCAGAAACCTGATTGTTGGATCTAGATCTGATGGTTTCAGATCTAAACAAGAACAATCTGACGGTCTGCATGTAATGTTGAATGAAAGGCCATGGTAAGATGAAATAGAGGGCCACATCTGGTCATCCAATCGTGTGGCCTTATGGTGGCCACGTGTCATTCTGGGAATGGACCGAAGGAGATAAGCTTATCTCCACTATCATTTCCCAAGCAAACTCTCCCACTACCCAAAGCATATCCTTCTTCCCTTTTTCCTTTTTTCGCAAACCTCCCTCTTTCTCTTTGTATCCTCTCAATCTCACCGAAACACACACCACCCTACTCACCGTGAACCGTCATGGCTCCGCCGGATTCCTCCATAGCCACCGCCCCAAAACCCAGAAAACATGATGAAGATTATCACAAATTCATCAACCTCAACCCAAAACTAAACACATGCCCTAAGAACCCTATGAAGATATGAAACCTAACCCCATATCAGATGAACTCCAACCCTCATCGACCCAAAATTCAGAAAAGAAAATAAACAATCGAGCACGAAAATCAATATCATGAGCTAAGTGTTTTTTCGGTTTACCTCACGCGCAAATCTCTCCGTTTTCGTCCTCTCCAATCTAATCTTCCTTCTTCTTCGTTTCAGGTATCAAGGTCCGGAAAGGATGAAGATGAAGATCAAGGATTTGCGGCCAACCTCTCCTTCTCCGATTCTTTCACGTTTTTTCTCCAATCTCCAGAAAAAATCCTCTCCCTTCGTTTCTTCTGATTCCTTTTTCTTTTATAGTTAGGGTTTCAATTTAGATTAGGAAAGATTCAATTGCTTCTCCATTTTTTTGCTGAGATTTGATTCAGTTGATCTTTTATAATATTTGATTTCTAATAAAGTTGATTCAGATTCATGTAATAATTGATTGTAATTGTAATACGTTATTGGAATAAAATTATACTTGATTTTCTTTTAAGATTTGTTAGAAATTTGATTTTTATGATTCAACTGCAGAAGATTTTATTCTGATTCATGGGCCTGGATGTTTGTGTGGCTGGATTAGGGTTTGTGTGGCTGAAAGGGGGCGGCCGCCGCTGAGCTTGGGAAGAAGATGAACAGTCTTTTTGCGAAACCCTAATTTTAACCCTTGACTAAGTCCACCTAATTAATTAATTAATCTTATTAACAAAATTAATGATAACACCTAATAAAATTAGTCACACTTTTTTTTTCCTTTTTTTCGAATATATATATATATATATACACACACACACACACATATATGAATAAGTGTAAAATTTAAAGCAAAAAAGAATTATTAAAACAAAGTTCTTTTTCTACATGGGCTTAAGCTAATTGGGCTTGCCACACTCTTCCTATCTTTGAATGTACCCCCCTCTCTTTAGTTTAAAGGTTAGTAAAATAACAATCCAAATAATCATCACACAAATATATAATGGTAGTAGAATATCTACAAAAATAAAAAAAGAATCATGAGATATATGGGCCATCAATTTGGGCCAAGATGCCTGCTAATTACACACCTCAATTTGATTAAAGGTTTCATAAGAGGTTGGGTTTAACAATAGATGTGTTAAACCCCATGACTCTTAATTTCAATACCCTTAAACAAATTAAAAGATACGAATTATATCGGGTAAATTTTGGGGTATGACACAAAGCACTTCACAATATCGCACCCAATCCGCACTATGGGATTGAGGCCATCACTGGACCAATTATCTTGCAAATATCACTGGACTAATGTCCCAACATATGCTATGAATGTATGATGCAAAACTTCTTAATAATCCACGACCACAGCTAGTCAAAATGCATCATCATTCATTTATTCATCATATCATACAATAATCTCAATTACACGAACATCACTACCACACATACTTCACATTCGTCATGTTATAAATCATCACCATAACAACTTCTAATCAAACATGCACATCGGAAAGGACATACATAAAATCATACAAACGAGGTTCATGTTATCCACGAATATCCCTCTAAACACATCCAAACATGTCTATATTCAAGAAAATTGCTCAGAAATTGGCATAAAATATAAGCTTCCAGAACCCAAAACCATTTTTCAAAAATAGCATTTTTCATCCCAGATCACCGCGCTAAGCGATCCCCTTCCTGCGCTAAGCGCACTACATTAAGTCTTGAACCATGTTTCATAAACACAACCGCGCTAAGCAGGATTTGCGGTTTCTATAGAAAACCCTGCGCGGCCTGCATCATACCAGTTCGAGTCTTTAACCCCAAAACATGTTTAAATCAATAGTTTCGTGCGATTTAAGGCATATTAATGTAGTTTTAACATGTATTATCCGTTACAAACATCAAAATACAATTGTTCATCATAACCCCGAGAATCCTCATCAAAACCCTAGACCTCCAAACTCATGGGATGGTGGATTTGACTCTAGATCATGTTATTACTCATCAATTCATTGATCATCAACATCATATATCATATTAATAACACTTTCCAAGCATCAATCATCATAGTTTCATCATAAACATCCAATTCATCACAAAATCCCCAAACACAACCCAACTACAATTATCTACACCTTAGATCAATTATAAGAATTACGATAAGTTCCTGTAATACGGTGAACTGACTTTAAAGAAATGTTGCGGTAAGCAAGAGTCGCCACCGACTTTTATTTTATCCAATTTATAGAAAGGCTAAAAGAACAGGAAAAGACCTTTTAAAGATTTTGAGTTCGGGGGGTAAATTATACAAAGGGAAGGTGTAAGGCACCCTTTGCATTCATGGTTATCCATGGGCTCTTAATTTCTTAGCTCATTTTTGTTTTTCAAAATGTTTGAATTATTTGAAAAGTAGGGTGTGAATAGAAATTTGAATAAAAAATTTAGCTTGTAAATAAGCGTAGTCTTTTTGAAAAGTTTCTTTGAAAAGAAGTGGGAAAAGATTTTGAATTCGAATTTGAATTTGAAAAAGAGCAAGCAATTAATAGCAACTACCCTAAGTTTAAAATTTGTTCTTTTAGCTTTTCAGGGCAAAAGGGTCTATCCATACCATGAGAGGGCAGGAAGTCTTTCAATTGGATGTTAAGGGTCATCGAGAATAATCATTCGCCACAAGACTGTCCCATGCCATAAAGAGGGCAGATAGTCTAAGGGAAGGATATAATAGTCATTTAACCTTTAGGCAACAGGAGAGGATACCTTAGAAATTGGGTGATCGTTATATTTTTATAAGGCAACCTCGAGGGAGTTTCAATAACTTTAAGGCAACAGTTGCTTTAGGTATCCTCGGAATCGAGGGACTTGACTATTTTAAGGCAACAAAATCAAGGCAACAAGGCAATAATATAAGGCAACATGCAACAAGAGGGATTACCCTAAAGGTGTTTGGGTGCCCAATCATGTGGTTAACTTCGATGACATTTATCTTGTAAATTAGTGATCTAGATTAATTACAGGCTTGCACTCCCTAGGATTACTAACCATGCAGTTTAATATAAACAATATTAAAGGTAGAAATAAAAAGTTCCTACGCTATTACAATAAACACCTGTGGGTGGAAATTTAAAGGCGGAAATTTAAAGGCAAAAAATAACAGGTCCTAATTACTATTACACGGCTTTGGGGCAGTTACATAATAGAGGAAGAATTGGGCGCGAAAATAAAAGGGCAAAATAAAGGCAGAAATAAAATAAAATAAATGCAAATTTAAATAAAACATGAAAATATAGACAATTAAAATTAAAGGCATGCGACAATCAAAGGGAGTACGAGATGAGAAGAGAATTTGCGCGTAAAAAATGAATTTAGAAAAATCATGGTTAAAAGCCTTATGGCTAAAAACCTAAGGGTAAAATCCTAGTTGACGAACAACACCTACCGAGATTTCTAGGGTCATCTATGGTTTTTGAAATTGAAGGCTAAACCTGATTAAAAAAACCTAAAATTAGTTATTAACTTATTAAACTAATTAACCTAAATTATTAAAAAAAAAACTAATTTAATTAATTATTTAACCTAATTTAAATTAATAAGCCTAATTTAAATTAAACTTAATTAAAGTCATTTTAATTATTAAATTAAAAAGCTGATTTTATTAATAAAAAAATTTGCTATTATTAGAAAAAAAAGTTAAGTTATTTTTAAAAGGATTAAGTAAAAAAGAGAATTTAATTAAAAGAAGGTATAAAACAAAAATAAGAACTATATAAAAAACAAGTAAAGAACCTGGGCGTATGATCAGATGCTGGTGAGTCTTGAAGGAGTACGGTGGGGCGCTCGCTTTTGTCCTTCAGATTTGATCAGATGGGGATCCTATGGCCAGGACCTGAAGCTTCATGGTAGGCGTCATGTGCATCACGCGTATAGGATCTGCAAGCAAAACACAATTGTAAAAAAATAAACATATGACGTAAGGTGTTGGGAATCGAACCCACCCCTTTTAATTCACTCAATACTTTCTCTGCCCCTTGAACCAGATCTTATTGTTGTTAATATAATATCTAAAAAAACAATAAATATTAAACAAAATAATCATTGAGAAGGTCAAAGCGTGGGCCCTTATCTTTATGAGTGAGCCAATGGGATGGAGAGAGAGGGACTGAAAGGTTGACCAGCGAATGGAAGATTAACACACATGACGGTCAAAGGTCCAAGCTCCACGTTGTCATCTTCTACCTCCAGCGCTGTGGAATTTGCTGCGGATTTATCCACAGAATTTCCTGCGGATTTTGTTGCCGATTCATCTTCTTCCATGGACGTGATTTAAAACCTACGAAAATTCATCAAAAAAAACAAAACAAATAGCCCAGATCCACTAATTAACATGCCACGAGTCCAATGGTGAGATTTGGGTGGCCTGAAACGATATGAAACATGGCATACGAAGCTTCAAAAGCTCGGTGCCCTAACCATGGCCTTTATGAAACATTGCTCCTACACACTCGTATAAACGTTCAGTCCTGATCTAAATGGCCTTAGGAACACGTTAGTATCATCCAATCATATTAAAACGCAGTAACACATGAAATATGCAAATCAGAAGTATGAACGAGTTTGATGATCATGAAACATGGATTCCAGGTGCAATCAAGCGTTGTAACATATCTATACTTACTATACAATCCTTCAGGAGTTGAATGGAGCAAGTGGACGGCTTTGAATCCTTATGAAAATAATTCTTTCACGTGCCTTAGTTTTCTTTGATATTTCATACCTTGAAACCCTATTCCTTGCCAAGTCCTTTTTTTTCACCTCTTGGCTGCAAGTGTTGATTATATATGAGTGAAAAAAAATTAGGTTAAGAGTGGACTTGGATCCCGTGTATTTGGAGAGAAAAAATTTGATTGAAAAATCATGTAATTCTTTCTTTTTTGGCCAAATAGAATCTCAATCTTTTTCAAACTTGGGGGCCACGAAATTCCCTCAAATATATGGCCTAATGATGATTGGATCTGATTGGAAGAAGTGATCTTTGATTTGAAACCATTTATTTCATATTTTATATGATTTATTAATGTTTAAATGAATAAAAATTCAAATAAATAAAAATAAATATCATAAAAATAAAATAATGGGTTTAAGGGTTATTATATGGGCCATGGTCACGTTTGAGATGGAAATCTTAGGCCCATTTAGTCAACAACTTAAAATTCATCACTTTGCTTTTTATGCATTTTCTCAAAATCGCCCAACTTGCGCGAGCCATAACTCTCTAAATTTTTATCATATGGAGATGTTCTAGGACTTTTTGGAAAGCCCAATATGTCTTCTTCAAGCCACTTCAGAACATATTTTTCATTTGGAGATTTTATCTTGATGATATTGCTCCTGAAAAAAAACAGCTTTTTGCGATCTTCTAGAAGGACCTGTAATGTATTGGCTCATATCTCTTATGCGGAAGCATTTATTGACCTTGGGCCCAAAATCAAAGTTGTAGAGAATAAAATTTCCTTGAGAATGAGCTTTGGTTGAGGAATTTCTGAGAAATTATGAGAGAGTTACGATCAGTCAAAGTTGGGTTGACTTTTAGTTCAAAACCCTAAATTAGTAACTTGGACATATGATGATTTTGGAGCTTTCCTTGATAAATCATGATCGACCCTTGATCAAATGATGAATGAAACTTCAAAATAAGAATGTTGACAAAAAAATCAGGAACTTTGACTGCGATTTGACCATAGTTTGACTTTTAGGTCAACCAGTCGAATGTTGATTGTTTGGGCCATTGAGTGAGCAATCTTTTGAATCAGGGTTTGAAACTTGGCATGAGGGTACTTTGAATCATATGAGAGATTATGGAATCCACTTGAGGTATCAGAAGTTCAAATTCCTTGATTAAATTTGAAACCCTAATTTAGAGGCTGTTGTTTAGGAGAGAGACTGCATGTTTCCTTCTTGTGTATCTTTGAGCATTTGAAAGTCAGATGGACTGAAATATGGATAAATATGTTGGGCAAATTTTGGGGTATGACAGCTCCATTACGTTAGATTATCACTAGCTTGATTCTCTTTCCAAGTTCTACGATTGGTTCTTCTTTCTCCTCTTCTTGCCCTAACTCTCTCTCTTTCACGCTTCTCCCAAGTTTTCACGATCGAACGAACATTTCCTTCTTTATTCCCTTTTTACGTAGTTAGCCTTAGGACCCCTAATATGATCTTCCTATTATGCCCTCACTTACTTCCCTTAATTATTTATTCCATCCTTATATTACTTATTTAATTAAATATTAACGCATAATTAGGAACTCTATTTATTTATATTATTCTAACCTAACAATTTATTCCAACACATCATATTCATCAAGACATCACATAATCTCATGGATAAATCACAATAATCACCTTGACTCATATATTCACACCAAATCAATTTAATAATAGATTAAATAATAAAATCTAATTTTGGGGTGTTACAAAGGTTCTCCTGAACGCACTCGTATAACCCTGACTGACGCTTAAGGGTAGGCCATCCCTCTTTTCAAGCTGTCAGCCATCCTTTGTGCCTGGATTCCCCATGCTCTTAAGGAAGTTGAAAATGTTGAAACAAGATTGAGAATCTTTGTTCAGAATCTAGTTTTGATGATAATAAGCGTATATTTTGTTAGTAATAATTTTATTACTAATGGCTTCATTGAGTGTGCAGAAACAGTGTCAAAGTCCTTTACAATATATACAGCAACTCAATCATAAAGTACATCAGAAGCTTCAAAGGAAATGAACAAGAAAAATCAGTTACAAGAAGCCTTGCAAACTCAGAAGATCACACACGTAGAAGATCAGAAGTTCTGAAGTTACAACGCAGTAACTTACAAAAGGTAAATAGCAACAGAGTCACATGTGAATCAGAAGATAACCTTCAGCTTAGCATGCAAAATCAAATAAAAAGGGCTAGAATCAAGAAGAAAACCGTTACAAACATCATCATTAGCAAAACGGTTACAACAATTAAGAGGAACAACTCCCAAGGTTAATTGAAGAAGCAACCTACGTGCAGTCCATTAGAGAAAACAAAAGCACGGAGGAAACACGCTTGCATTTATTACGCATGAAGGATAGAAAACCACTTAGAAAACGGGGGGGGGGGGGGTTTGAATAAGTGTTGCTTAAAAACTCTTAAGATAAAAACAATTTGCACAATAATTTTTATCCTAGTTCGTTGTTGACTAAACTACTCCAGTCCACCCCCTTGGAGTGATTTACCTCACCTGAGGATTTAATCCACTGATCACACAAGATTACAATGGTTTTCCACTTAGATAACCTCTAAGTTTTCTAGAGTATTCTGATCACAACCTGATCACTCTAGGAACACAATGCTTAGATACCCTCTAAGACTTTCTAGAGAATCCGATCACAACTTGATCTCCTCTAGTTCTTACAAATGAATGTAAACAAATTCATACAAGAGTTACAATGCTTCTTAATAAGCTATTATCACAACTATGATTTTTCTCTTAAGTTTAAGCTTAATCTCACTAAGATATTACAACAGTAATGAAGTGAGGTTGAAGATGAAGTTTGAGAGCTTTTTGAATTTGACAGCATTTCTGTATGTTTGCGCAAAGTGTTGTATTCAGCTTCTCATCAGAACTTCTATTTATAGGCGTTTGAGAAGATGACCGTTGGGGAGCATTTAATGCGTTGCGTGATCCGTACAGCATTGCATTTAATGTTTCACTCTTTTGTTAACTACCTCAAGCCTTGCTTTTGCTGTGTCTACTGACATTGCCTTTAATAGCTTCTAACGTTCCTTTTGTCAGTCAGCGTAGCCTGCCATCTTGTACTTGCTTCTGATCTGATGTTTGTGTGAACAACGTTTGAATATCATCAGAGTCAAACAGCTTGGTGCAGAGCATCTTCTTGTCTTCTGACCTTGAAGTGCTTCTAGCGTGATACCATGAGAACTTCAGTGCTTCTTCTTCTGATCTCAAGTTCTTCTGATGCTTTAATAGACCATGTTCTGATTCTGCTTGACCATCTTCTGATGTCTTGCGAGAGCATGTTCTGATGTTGCATACTTGAACCTTCTGAGTCAGTGCTTCTTGCGCTGATTTTGTGCATACTCTTTGTATATTTCCTGAAATGGAAATTGCATAGAATTAGAGTATCACATTATCTCAAACAAAATTCATATACATTGTTATTATCAAAACTAAGAATATTGATCAGAACAAATCTTGTTCTAACAATCTCCCCCTTTTTGATGATGACAAAAACATATATAAATGATATGAATTTGCAATCAGAAAATTAGACGGCTAAAGACAATTACACAGTTATAGCATAAGCATATAAACATAGTGTGTGAATATGTCTCCCCCTATGATAAATAATCTCCCCCTAAAATAAATACTGGAAGAAATTTATAAATAAAGGACTTCCCTGAGTATTTTCCATTTTAGTTGAGACGATCACATATGCTTAGATCTTCAGAACATTCAGAGCTTCTGCTTCTTGCTTCCATAGGACAACTTCAGAGCTTTGAATTTCTTCTTGAATCATTGCATGCTAGATTGTATCAGAACATTGTTGAATGTACCAGAGCATCATCAGAGCATCTCTACATCCTGAAATGTTTCAGAACAAACTAAATGACAAAAGTCAGAGCATGAATGAATCAGAACATAGAATATGTTTCAGAGCATATAATATGTGTCAGAGCATACAGTAAATTGTATCGGAACACATAAAATGCATCAGAACATAAAATATGTATCAGAGCATATAGAAAAAGATGTACCAGAACATATAAGGAATAAGAATGTGTTAGAGCATATTCTATCACAAGAATATCAGAACATTCTTCCTTCTTGCTTCTGATCTTGAAGCTTCACAGCACTCAGCTTGCTTCAATTTCTATGAGCTTGTTTCTATATAGAATTGCTTTTCCCCATGTCTTTGCTTCTCATGTTGATCTTTTTAGAATGTCTTCAATCCTGCAAAACACTCAAAGACATAGAACTTGCAAATTCTGTTAGAAATGTGGAGACTTACTCCCAGCAACTGATAATATAAATCAGATCATTTATCACATTTTCTCCCCCTTTTTGTCATAACATCAAAAAGCATAAAAGATTCAGATGAAAAACAGACAATATGAGAGAAAAGAAGATAATTTTCATTGATTTCAACAGAAGAATTATCAGAAGATACAAAAGGAGATGCAAGAAGACAGATGCAAGAACAAAGAAGACTACTAAGACACAAAAAAAAAAACCACTAGCCTAGCTTAGACATAATCTTGGCCATCATCTCATGAATCCCAACAGTGCTTTCATTCTGCTTCTTCATGAAGTTTCTGAACTCTTCATGTGCTACATCATGCTTATCCCGACGAGAAGCAAGAACTTCTTGATTCTGTTGAAGAACCTTGATAGCGTTCACCAGAGCAGAGGGTCCAGCAGAAGAAGATTCACGGCTATCATTCAGAAGAATAGCATTATTAGCAACAGCATCTACAGTGAGAATATCATCTTCAGCAGGATGAATCTCAGCATCTTCCATCTCAACATCTGAGTCTGACTCAAAAACAACTTCAGCATATTCTGGATCAGGGATCTCAGAATCTTCATTCTCCAAGGCTTAAAGAATCTCAGCAAGATTCTTTGGAGGAATGGGAGCAGCAACTTCTGAAGGATAGACAACTTCAGGAATAACCATATTTGGTGCTTCCTTAGAAGGATTCATCCTTAACCAGTTGAATAACCATTGGAAGTCTCCAGTCAGAACCGGATATTGAGGCTTCCAAACAACCATAGTCAGACATGGTTCATCTTCCAACTCATCAGTGAACTTCTTCTCCTCAAGAGCTCTACAATTTCTGATGGGATGATAGTACGTGCCATCATCAAGATCCAGGTAGTAACCAGAAGATCCAGATGCTTCAGCAACACATCTTCTCTGGATTTTCAGAGCATCGTTCCAAGACTCTCTTCTGAAGCGATTCCACAGCCTCCGAGTAGCAACATGATCCAGCTTGGAGTCATAAGCAGCTCTCAGAACTTCCATTTTATTCTGAACTTTAAATTGAACAAAGCAAAGTCAATAGGAATGGTGGGTTCAGGAGGGTTAAAGGTAAAGCAAAAGTCAGGGTAAAGAAGAGAATAGGGGTTGGATTCTCTGGCAGGTAAGGAAAGAGTATCAAAAGGTGGAGATTCTATGGTGAGGGTGGATGAAGAGGGGATATCAGAAGGTGTTAGGGGACAAACATTTAGTGGTTGGGGGTTAAGAATAACAGGAGAAGGAGGTGGTTGGATAATATCTGGGATGGTGAGTGTATTTTGAGGTTCAGGAGAAGGAGGTGAGTATATTTTCCTAGAGGAATTGCCAATTCTTAAAGCACGGAAAGTATACCTGATGCGCTTCTCTCGATATTCCTAGGAATTTACTTTGATATGATCAAAGGTAATCTTCTACTTCTTAGCTTGCTTAGCTTCTTCTTCTAAAGCCTTTCTCTTTAGCCTTGCTTCTTCTTCTCAGCACTTTCTTGTTCAACATTTTTATCTTCAACTAAAACATCCTGGCTTTATTCAGCAACAACTTCTTTATCAGCAGTATTCTCCTCAACTACTCCAGTAGCTTCTTCTTGGACTTCCTTCTCCTGACTGATAGAAGGGCAATTAAACTTCTGTTTTGTCCTTCTTTCTTTCTTTCCTGCAGCTTCTGGTGCAGTTTCTGAAACATCTTCTGAAACTGCTAGCCTAGAAGTAGAAACTTTCTTGCGACCACCTTTAGCAGGAGCATCTTTATCTTTATCTTCCTTGAGAGAGTTAAGATAGTTAGCCCTAACTCCTGTCCGCTCACTTCTGAAGAATGATTCAAACTCGGCAAGAACAGGATCGCTTCTGCTTCTTGCTCCTGAGAGAGGTTGCGGATTGTCTTTAACCTCTTGAATGAGATTCATCTTTCTCAGAGTGTGAGCATTCAAACAGCTTCCTTAATCAGTAACAAGATCCTTGATAACTCCTTGAGCTTCCAAGTCTTCAACAATCTTGGTATGAATCAGAAGATTGGTGATTATTCTTCCAAAAGGAATAATAGTACCTTTCTTCTTTCTGAAGGCATTTCTGGAGTCTCTTACAGCATTCCACATATGATAGAATATTATGTAGATAATACCAATCTTCTTCTGAGTGGCAATGCAATACATAATATATTGCTGCTCTTTGTTGACAAAATCTGCAGAATGGGTTGCTTTTCTGTGATAGAAGCACCCTAGAAGAATCTTGGTCCAGATTTTGTAGAGATTCTTCATGTCTTTGACACGCCTTGTTTTCTTTACATCTGGGTAAAGTTTAGCCAGAACGGCGTCCCAGTCTGCTCTTTGATCCACTTCATAGACGCCTTCAGGGTTTCTCAGATCAAACATCATTCTTAGGATGTTCACAGTAACAACAACAAATCTTCCATGAACAAAAGACAGGATAGATTTAGGGGCAACTACAGCATGCACCCAAAATTCCTTCACTAGTTCTGGGTAAATAGGTCCACAGAACTCAGAGAACAGAGAAGTCCATCCTTGAAACAACATATCCTCTTTCAGATGGAACTCATGTTTTTCAAGACTATCAAAGTCCACCGTTAATTCACAGGTAACTTCTAACTCATTTCTGGGAATGGAGCAAGAGATAACTGGAACAATTTGATGTTCTTCTTCTTGAAGATGTAGAGGAACAGAGGAACCCACGTTGAGAGATGATGAAGCAGCCATTGAAGCACTACTGAGATTACTGGAAACTTTTTTTGGTTTGCGCTTAGGGTTTGAGAAAAGGGCAAACAAGTTGCAGAAATGAATGCAAGAAGAGAGTTAATGAGAGCGAAAAAGAGAAACGTTATGATTTGAAATGAATATATAGGGGCGAATTTGAAAAAGAATGCAATTAATTTATGAGAATGAACAGTTACAGAATCAATTGAAATCAAATGCATTAAATGATGAGTGATGTTAGGTGAGAGAACATGATATTTGAAATGATTTACACAGTTACCTAGGGCGGCGTCCCATCAGTTCCACGCACGCTTTTACCTATCGTGTGAACACGTGTTCACCATCAGAAAACACTTGATGACAGCTGTTACAAAAATTGCTTCTGATGAACGGTAGAACTTCTCATCTTCTGATTCTGATCAATTGTTTTGACTACCATTCTTTAGAAAAGATCTAGTTCTGATAGGATCATCTTTCTTTCCAAGAATGACATCTTCTAAGTGAGCAGAGGTGAGTCTAGAAGATCTTCTGACTGTTGGCTCTTTAGAAATTCTGAGATTCTCTAAAGACGCAGCAACTTGATCTTCTGATCCTTTGCTTCTGAGATTTTCAACTTCTGAAACTTTGCTTCTTGGTTCTTCAGCTTCTGATATATTAATATCTATATCTGCAAAATTCTCAAACTGCTTTGGCTTTTCAAGACCAAGCTTATCATCAAATCTGATATTGATTGACTCTTCTACAACCAATGTTTTAGTATTGTATACTCTGTAGCCTTTAGACGGTTCAGAATATCCAAGAAGGAAACATTTTTGTGCCTTAGAATCAAACTTACCAAGATGATCTTTAGTATTCAGAATGAAATAAACACATCCAAAAGGATGAAAATATGAAATGTTTGGGCTTTCTGTTCTTCCATAATTCATAAGGAGTGTTATTTAGAATAGGTCTTATAGAGATTCTATTCTGAATATAACATGCAGTATTTATTGCTTCTGCCCAGAAGTGCTTAGCCATATTGGTTTCATTGATCATGGTTCTGTCCATTTCTTGTAGAGTCTTATTCTTTCGCTCCACAACTCCATTTTGCTGTGGAGTTCTAGGACAAGAGAAATCATGGGCAATACCATTTTCTTTGAAGAACTCCTCAAAGAATTTGTTCTCAAATTCACCACCATGATCACTTCTGACCTTTATGATTTTGCACTCCTTCTCAGATTGAATCTGAGTGCAGAATTCAAAGAACACTGAATGAGACTCATCCTTGTGTTTTAAGAACTTTACCCATGTCCAACGGCTATAATCATCTACGATGACTAATCCATATTTCTTCCCTCTGACAGATGCTGTTTTGACTGGGCCAAACAGATCAATGTGCAGAAGTTCTAACGGCCTAGAGGAAGAGACAACATTCTTAGATTTGAATGCAGGTTTGGAAAACTTGCCCTTCTGACATGCTTCACAAAGAGAATCTGATTTGTATTTCAGATTTGGGAGTCCTCTGACCAGATTTAGCTTGTTAATCTGAGAAATCTTTCTCAAACTAGCATGTCCTAATCTTCTGTGCCAGACCCATTGCTCCTCGGAAACAGACATAAGGCAAGTCACCTTTTACTTCTCAAGATCAGAAAGATCAATCTTATAAATGTTGTTCTTTCTCTTGCCTGTAAATAGGATTGAGCCATCCTTCTGACTTACAGCCTTGCAAGACTTTTGATTGAAGATTATGTCATAACCATTGTCACTTGATTGACTTATGGACAATAAGTTATGCGCTAATCCTTCTACAATAAGTACATTAGATATGGAAGGAGAGTTACCAATACTTATGGTTCCAGAGCCAATTATCTTGCCCTTCTGATCTCCTCCAAACTTGACTTCTCCACCAGACTTAAGCACCAGGTCTTGGAACATAGACCTTCTTCCTGTCATGTGTCGCGAGCACCCAGAGTCCAGGTGTAACACCCCAATTCTACCCAAAGCATTTAGGCAAGAAAATATCAGAGTATTAAAATTTCATACAACACAATTAGGATGTTACACCAAGTAACCAAGAAACACCTAGAAAACAAACGGCCATCAACGATGCCAAAATCATTACAACACCTGCCTATAAAACGATACATAACACACAGAAGATATGAACATAAAAATGTACGTATAGCTCTCACTCTCAAAGAGGAGTTTTCCAAAATAAAGTGTTCACAATATACATCAGCACATCATCACATATACATGTTCAAAAGAGTCATATACAAATAAATAACAACAGACTCCCGACTCCCCGGTGTTACGTATCAGAGCAACCGACAAGACCAATTGGAGAACTACCTCTTCCAAAAGACTCCCAAAGCGGCTAATCTGCAGGATGCCACTCAAGCATCAAATCAGCAGAAGGGTGAGATTATAATTCATAATGAAAAGCATGACAAATATAGTAATGCCAACAAGTATCATCAAGAATCATACAACAAGGTAATCCACTCATTTAACCACAATCGATATATAAGTAATGTGACAGATGAATGAGAACATAAATTATAAAGACAAACAATGATGAATGAGACTCGACTATGCATATGCATGTGGTACCAAATCCGGAGTAAACTCCTCCTTGTCATTATGACAAATACACCTTGCCGAGCATTATGCTGGGACTTTATTCCACTCAGGAAGCCCGCAGGCTGTCGTCATCGAGCATGTAGCTCCCACTGATGACCCTTGCCAAGCATTATGCTGGGACTTTATTCCACTCAGGAAGCCCGCAGGCTGTCGTCATCGAGCATGTAGCTCCTACTGGTAACCAATGCCCGCAGGCCATCTGTTAACGGCATTCCGCCATTAACGTATTGAAATGTTATGATGTGTAAATATTTGACTCTATTACACGACAACAACATCATCAACAATATAACACGATCACATACTCACGTTACACCGTTTATATTCTATCCAAAAGGATACATCACCAATTAATAACATCGTTATCAATTATATCACACTATAATTACCACACGGGCATTAATAAGCACACAGCGCACATTCACCGTCAAAACATACTGGCCACATTGGCATAAACGATCGCATATTTGCATCACATCAAATTAATATTGGCCATCGGCCCACAACTTCATCAATACATCATCAACAAGTTGTAATAACAACAATTCAACAATGATAATACATCATTCTCATAACAACAACTACTTGCCATAAGGCCACACATCATGTTAACAACAAACAACCAAACATACATAACACATACGAACATGATCTTATGTTATCGACAATTAATCACATACCTCGTATCAATACGATAACATTCACACAACACATCATCATGATTTATCATGCACTAGTTCACAAAGCCATTTATGAAAATCAACCAACCACTACTACATCCGACATCATCATATAGAGCAAGGAAATAGCTTCCAAACGTTTCAAACGACACATAAAACGAACACCCAAGTTAAAAGATACGACTTTTCAAAGTTTGGAAAACATAAACATACTACACAATTCGTCACTTGATCCTAATAAAAATAATAGGAAACTACATCCTATGAATCCTTTAATTAGATAATAGTATAGTTCATTGCGTTAGCTTTCCAACGCTTCGAACGGCAACAAAATCGGAGTTACGGATCAAAAGTTATGACCGTTACAAAATCTGTCAAAAATTGGAAAAAGCAGTAGGTCGACGCATGGAAATCATAGGTCGACGCATTGAACTCCTGCTACCCTCGGGTATGCGCACGCTGACCCAATAGGTCGACGCATTCATCAGAAAACCCATATTTTTGCCTTTTAGGCTGCACAGGTCGACGCAAACCTCTGTGTAGGTCGACGCATTCATCAATACAACACATACATACCATAAAAACAACCTAACATCAAACTTTTCATGGTTGATTCATCAATCTTTCACAAAACTTAACATTTTCGTCAAACTTAATCAAGCCATGGAAATGGGAAAGGAAATGGAAACTCATCAAACACACACAACAAAGATATCATTTAATCACCATACAATCATTCTCAAACAAGCTTAGATCAATCAAAGACCACACAACAAAGTTATGGAAATTGAACAAGAAGAACAAGAACAAGAATAAGAACAAGAACAAGACTATAAGAATCATACATCCAAGATAAATTAGATTCACCCCCTTACCTTGGTTTGATTCTTCATCTTCTCCAAAACTCTCTTCTTCACTTTCTCTCCATCTTTGCTCTTCTTCTTTCTCTCTTCTTTCTTTCCTTTCTGTTTTTCTTTTTTCTTTTCTTTTCTTATATTCTTTTCTATCTCTCTTATCTCTTCTCCCACAAATATCTCTTAGCCACTTAACAAAATATCTCACTTTACGGTCCAAACTCCATTGCTCAGAAAAACCCCAAAACGCAGAATATTACCTTAATAATATTTCTAGTACCAAAAATATGAAAACCTTCAATTAAATATTAGTCCGCCATCCCGAACTAATACCGACTGAAACGACTCCAAAAATGGTAAAATTCCAATAAACGTCACAAACGTCCAAATTAAGCATATACTTATTTTTTCGGGCGTTACAACTTTCCCCCACTTAGAACATTTCCGTCCTCGGAAATATCCCAAACGCAAACAAACCTGGATACGCTCTCGCACCCGACTAACCAACTATCAAGTCACGAAAAACAACGACACCATCAGTGCCAAACATTGAATCACCCTAGCTAAAAGCAAAACATCCAAAACACAACAACGACAACGAGATGCAATGCCCATACAATGCACTCATCGACCAAATCGCGACCAGATTGTTACCATCATCAAAGGCAACACACCCCTAATCCCCCATCAAAGGAATTAGCTACATGCACTCGAACCATCACCATGGAAACGAGACACCATCCTAGATAAGGACATAAAGTTCCATGAAATATACAGCTTCTGAACAGCCTCAACAAAACTAGAATACCAACATCCCGGTCGCACAACATCCAAACAACCATGCCAAGACATAGCAGTCAAACTTGTAACCAAAACATCTGGTGGTCTTATCATTCCTACCACGTCCACTGTCCAAAATTTGAACTCTAACAATTCATACACACACATACGAACCGCGTCATTGCACACTTCTGATGCGCACTCTGATTTCCCATAACAAACAGATTTACCAATTTCATATCCAACTCCCAGCTCTTTCTAGTATTCACCAGAAACTCATTGTTCTCTCTTAACATACTCAACCTCTTAATCTGCTGTGTCAGCTCGCGCACCAGACAAAAGTCTTTGTATTATCCAATCAAAGACAAAAAGCTAATCCAAACACATCCTTGTTTCACAACACAAGCCCTCATAGATCTTTAAGTGACCAAATCGTCCTCTCACTCTGACCATCCGCTTGAGGATTAGACACCAAACTCAATGCAACTTTATACCCAAAGTACTTTGCGAACCTTCTCAAAATTTTAGAAATAAACCTCGGATCTCAATCTGAACATTACCTTACGAAACGTCATGCAAACAAACAACCTGACCAATATACAACTCGCAAGTACTTCCATCGGTTAATCCATTCTTATCTGAACAAAGTGAGCATATTTCGTCAGTACATCCACAATAACCCAAATCACCTCACAATTACTCGAAGTCCTTGGTAAACCAGAAACAAAATCCATAGAAATGTTATTCCGCTTCCACTCAGGAATGGATAACAGTTACATCAAACCAGACGACTTCTGACAAGTCAAACACAAATAAACAAATCCCATCATATCCTTCTTCATTACCTTGCCACTAAAAATGACCTTCTCAAATCTTGATTCATCTTAGTAGCATCAGGATGAATACTCAAATCACTACGACGCACTTCATCCAAAGTCCTCTTTTCAAATCCGAACATTAGGAATACAAACTTGATCATGACATCCCATGATATTATTTTTTTCAATCCGAAGATCACTATCTTTATCTTTGACTAATCAATGTCATCTTATCAACCCATTCAAATCCGATTTTTGACCTTTTCTAATCTCTTCAAGAATACCATAAGTAAGCTTTCACATATAAAGCTCAACACCCGAAGAAGTCGCTTCACAAACCAAACTCAAATCTCACAACTGTTTCAACAGTCGCAAAACTCGAATCATCGACATAGACGAAAGTGATGGTTTCTCATATTCAACTTGTTTTGATCGAACGAATACTTCAAACTCTTGTAGTCACTTACACACACAAATCTTGATCCGAATAATTAGTGCCTTCAAATTTCCCAAACAGAAATAACAACTGCCAACTCTAAATCTTGTGACAGATAAATCCTTTCAAAAATCTTAACTTGCATAAAAGCATAAACCACCACTTACCCCTTTTTGCATTAGAACTTCTTGCAAACCCAACAAAGAAACATCCAAAAACGCCACAAACAGTTCTAACAGATCCGGCATAATCAAAATAGGAATGATAGTCAACCTCCTCTTAAACCCTTGAACACTCACTTCACTCGACCAAAAACTCACATAAGGAGACTTAGCAAACAACTTCTTCCCAACACGGACAAAACAATTCTCAAATACTTAACATGATCATCTTCACACTGATGATACCCATTGTCATACCCCAAAATTTGTCTGCCTTAATTCTAACAGTTAAATTATTTTTAACTTTGATTTTATAAGTATTTATTAAAATTTTTGCTAACGATTTAGTAGTAATTTTTAAAAAAAAAATGTAATAGTTACTTTAAAGTATTGGTATTTTCTAAATAAACGGGTTTTGCTTGACACTTCACATGCTATATAGTGCGGTCTAGTTTTAAATAAATTGAATAGCACAATTGGCAAGAAGAATGTTTAAGGACTCACTAGTGTCCAATGTCTTGAGTTCAAACCCCACTATTAACTTTTTTTTTTCTATTGAGTGTTTTTGTCTTCTATTTTTTTTATTGTTTACAATATTACAAAAATCATAAAATAGTCAAATTTACATATTTTATTTATATTTTCGTTTTCTATTTTTAGGTATTTTTTAAATAATTATATTTAACTCATTTTTATGCATTTTCATCAAAAGTATCCAAAAAATCATAATAAATATAAAAAGAATTTCCTTTTTAGTTAGTTTCTTTCTATTGGCCATTCTATATCAAACCGAATTGTGATTGGTTACATTTTGATCATTTTTGTCATTCCTATTACTAAGGAAAGAATCTTAATTATTAATGAAATTTTCCAATCTCTTTTAATTGGATTTATTCTATTCTAATTATGTTGACCTATTTTTTTTATTATAAATAAACTAACAATTTCACTATGTAGGGGGGCCATTCATCAACTACCAATTTCCACTCCATATCAAAATTGCACGTACAGTACCCTCACCTTGCCAATATTTATCATATCACACCATCACCTTACACCACTCTAACTCTCCCAATCATATTCACTACCACCAACAAAATATAATAACCACTACAACTACCATTTAATCTCATACAATCACTAAAACCTTATTCTTGTACAAACCTTTCCAAATTCAAAAACAACATAAACTTGTATATATTTTTCAAATATAGATCATACTCAAATAACACAACACAATCTCATTATACTTTGTACAGTTTTTTGTTTGTTTTTTTTGCAGAAAAAAGAAAGGGAAGAAAAGCAACCACAACCGGCCGCTCCATCTCCGACGTCACCATCCGATCCACGCCGTTCCACCCGCAAACCGCCGCTCATAGAACCGCCCCAAAATCACTTCGACGACCCCATCCGACCGCGCCTCCACCGTGTATTTGTCTTCGGTCAGGTTTGTCTCTCCGCTTGATTCATTGCATTTTTCTTGTGCGATCTACGTGTATGTTATATACGGTGTGTGCTGGTTTTCTTTATTTCTCTGGAAAAAAATTGATGGGAGAGAAGAAGATTATCTTTCTAACATATTATGCTTGCGTGTCAAAAAAATAAAAGAGAATGGGTAACATATTATTTTATTGCTTTTAATTTTGATCATGCTTCTCTAATTTTGACTTTTTCTTTTGAGTGGTTCTATTTGGTAATTAATGCTTTAAAGAACATTTCTAGCATGAAGATCCACTAATAATTCACGTGAGTATGCATTGCTAATGGTATTAAATTATCATCATGCAAATTTAGATCAAATAAATTAATGTTTTGTTTAAAAAAAAAAAAAACTAATTTATTCTTGTGTTAATTAGGAGATTCATTTGAAGTCTCATTAGGCATATTATCTCATCTATTTTAGGTTAATTAATTTTGTTTATTACAAAAATACAAAACACAAAAGATTTCTCTTAAAATCTAAAAAAAAATATGTTCTTTTCATTTGATTAAATAAAAAATCCCAAAATTCCTTTATCTTATCTTAATAAAAAATACAAAAAAAAATATATAAATCTCTATTAAAAATATTTTAAAAAAATTAACCTTCCACAACTAATACGATGTGTGAGTGTCAATCTCACCACATCTTCGAGTTGGTCGACTCTCTATGTCGTATCGATCAAATACTCAAAACATAATTCAAAATTCAAAATATAATTATTCTAATCCAAATAAAACATTATTTAATTTTCTAAATATAAAAAACCAAAAAAAGGTATTATATGCCATATTAAAATTTATTTGTTAACTGCGAACTACGAAACTACGTCTAAAACACACTCAACCTATAAGCTAATGTACAATCCCATAAAAAACACCAACAAATAACTACGAACTACGCTGACTCTGATCCTCCATTAAGGAGGTACGTAGGCATTCGGACAACCGAAACGAGTCCCCGTTCCCTAAAATTAAGTAGGTTTGAGATTTTATTCTCTAACCTACGATATAATTTTTAACCACAAACTATTTACCATAAACCTTACCCAAGAGACATTAAAAACCTTAAGGAAGGATTAAGGGTGCCTAACACCTTTCCTTAATCCTAATTTCTCAACTTACCTAGAATTTTCTTTTATTAGGTTTTTTTCCCGTATTTACCCTTATCCTTAGGATAGAATAAATATAGGTGGCGACTCTGTTATTTAAGTTTAAAAGCTTAAAATTTAAAGCCGGTCGTAACACCCATACGTCAAATTAAACTTGCGAAACAAACAAGCTCAAACAAACTTGATCCATCAAAATATCAATCCTCGAAAGTGGATACCTTTCCTTAATTGTCACTTTTCTCAAGAACATCCAAAGTTGTCGACAACATAAACAACGTCGTACCACCTTGCACCGACTCATTCACTTCCAATATTATCAAACTAGCCAGATAAGCCTATCACGTCCAATACGATCCCGTCTACTATCAACAAGAGATTAAGGGTGATCAAGTCCTCAATTTGTCAATAGGTAGCCGACAATCATAATAGAGTATAAACTATCAGTACCAACATTAATAATATTCTCGTCCAACTTTTGCTCATAGCACCGAAGCACTATGATTCCATAATTCACAAATCTCCAAAGATTGTCTGAACCAGCTAACACCGACGTCCGGTAGCTACGTACGAAAACACTTCTAACAACGTCAACAACTCCTACTACCATCTCAATCACCTACCAAAAATCCTACAATAAGGTCTACTAAACAACAACTTCACAGTCCATCAGTAGCGTTAGAGTACCACAACTCTCTAAACTCCATTCTTTTTGAAATTACCAAAATCTACTCCGAGACACTCCAACTTGATTAACAACCAAAGTCTTAAGTCCAAGTCACCTTCACTTCAGAAAACAACAAATTCCAACAACACTAGTACTGCTTCCCTCAGTAGCATACTAACATCTTGCAACTGAAACATATCCGAGGAGCATATCTTCTCCCCCACTAAGCTTCAAACCACTCCTGCATACAACCGACTAGAGGCACAACAAGTACTAACAGTGCTCCACACACTTATCACGTACTGAGGAATTAAACAACATTAGACAACACTGGCCAGACAGACCGACCTGCTCTGATACCACTAATGTAACACCCCAATTCTACCCAAAGCATTTAGGCAAGAAAATATCAGAGTATTAAAATTTCATACAACACAATTAGGATGTTACACCAAGTAACCAAACAAACACCTAGAAAACAAACGGCCATCAACGATGCCAAAATCATTACAACACCTGCCTATAAAACGATACATAACACACGGAAGATATGAACATAAAAATGTACGTATAGCTCTCACTCTCAAAGAGGAGTTTTCCAAAATAAAGTGTTTACAATATACATCAGCACATCATCACATATACATGTTCAAAAGAGTCATATACAAATAAATAACAACAGACTCCCGACTCCCCGGTGTTACGTATCAGAGCAACCGACAAGACCAATTGGAGAACTACCTCTTCCAAAAGACTCCCAAAGCGGCTAATCTGGAGGATGCCACTCAAGCATCAAATCAGCAGAAGGGTGAGAATATAATTCATAATGAAAAGCATGACAAATATAGTAATGCCAACAAGTATCATCAAGAATCATACAACAAGGTAATCCACTCATTTAACCACAATCGATATATAAGTAATGTGACAGATGAATGAGAACATAAATTATAAAGACAAACAATGATGAATGAGACTCGACTATGCATATGCATGTGGTACCAAATCCGGAGAAAACTCCTCCTTGTCATTATGACAAATACACCTTGCCGAGCATTATGCTGGGACTTTATTCCACTCAGGAAGCCCGCAGGCTGTCGTCATCGAGCATGTAGCTCCCACTGATGACCCTTGCCGAGCATTATGCTGGGACTTTATTCCACTCAGGAAGCCCACAGGCTGTCGTCATCGAGCATGTAGCTCCCACTGATGACCTCTTGCCACTCAGGCTAATATACCATTACCGAGCATTAAGCTCCTACTGGTAACCAATGCCCGCAGACCATCTGTTAACGGCATTCCGCCATTAACGTATTGAAATGTTATGATGTGCAAATATATGACTCTATTACACGACAACAACATCATCAACAATATAACACGGTCACATACTCACGTTACACCGTTTATATTCTATCCAAAAGGATACATCACCAATTAATAACATCGTTATCAATTATATCACACTATAATTACCACACATGCATTAATAAGCACACAGCGCACATTCACCGTCAAAACATACTGGCCACATTGGCATAAACGATCGCATATTTGCATCACATCAAATTAATATTGGCCATCGGCCCACAACTTCATCAATACATCATCAACAAGTTGTAATAACAACAATTCAACAAAGATAATACATCATTCTCATAACAACAACTACTTGCCATAAGGCCACACATCATGTTAACAACAAACAACCAAACATACATAACACATACGAACATGATCTTATGTTATCGACAATTAATCACATACCTCGTATCAATATGATAACATTCACACAACACATCATCATGATTTATCATGCACTAGTTCACAAAACCATTTATGAAAATCAACCAACCACTACTACATCCTACATCATCATATAGAGCATGGAAATAGCTCTCAAACGTTTCAAACGACACATAAAACGAACACCCAAGTTAAAAGATACGACTTTTCAAAGTTTGGAAAACATAAACATACTACACAATTCGTCACTTGATCCTAATAAAAATAATAGGATACTACATCCTATGAATGATTTAATTAGATAATAGTATAGTTCATTGCGTTAGCTTTCCAACGCTTCGAACGGCAACAAAATCGGAGTTACGGATCAAAAGTTATGACCGTTACAAAATCTGTCAAAAATTGGAAAAAGCAGTAGGTCGACGCATGGAAATCATAGGTCGACGCATTGAACTCCTGCCACCCTCGGGTATGCGCACGCTGACCCAATAGGTCGATGCATTCATCAGAAAACCCAGATTTTTGCCTTTTAGGCTGCATAGGTCGACGCAAACCTCTGTGTAGGTCGACCTAAGCTTCGTAGGAACCCTAAAATCACCATTTCCACCACCCAAACTCTTATAAACATTTCTCTAACACCTATACATCATTATAACATCAATACAACACATACATACCATAAAAACAACCTAACATCAAACTTTTCATGGTTGATTCATCAATCTTTCTCAAAACTTAACATTTTCTTCAAACTCAATCAAGCCATGGAAATGGGAAAGGAAATGGAAAATCATCAAACACACACAACGAAGATATCATTTAATCACCATACAATCATTCTCAAACAAGCTTAGATCAATCAAAGACCACACAAGAAAGTTATGGAAATTGAACAAGAAGAACAAGAACAAGAACAAGACTATAAGAATCATACATCCAAGATAAATTAGATTCACCCCCTTACCTTGGTTTGATTCTTCATCTTCTCCAAAACTCTCTTCTTCACTTTCTCTCCATCTTTGCTCTTCTTCTTTCTCTCTTCCCTTTCTTTCTCTCTTCTTTCTTTCCTTTCTGTTTTTCTTTCTTCTTTTCTTTTCTTATATTCTTTTCTATCTCTCTTATCTCTTCTCCCACAAATATCTCTTAGCCACTTAACAAAATATCTCACTTTACGGTCCAAACTCCATTGCTCAGAAAAACCCCAAAACGCAGAATATTACCTTAATAATATTCCTAGTACCAAAAATATGAAAACCTTCAATTAAATATTAGTCCGCCATCCCGAACTAATACCGACTGAAACGACTCCAAAAATGGTAAAATTCCAATAAACGTCACAAACGTCCAAATTAAGCATATACTTATTTTTTCGGGCGTTACAACTTTCCCCCACTTAGAACATTTTCGTCCTCGGAAATATCCCAAACGCAAACAAACCTGGATACGCTCTCGCACCCGACTAACCAACTATCAAGTCACGAAAAACAACGACACCATCAGTGCCAAACAACGAATCACCCTAGCTAAAAGCAAAACATCCAAAACACAACAACGACAACGAGATGCAATGCCCATACAATGCACTCATCGACCAAATCGCAACCAGATTGTTACCATCATCAAAGGCAACACACCCCTAATCCCCCATCAAAGGAATTAGCTACATGCACTCGAACCATCACCATGGAAACGAGACACCATCCTAGATAAGGACATAAAGTTCCATGAAATATACAGCTTCTGAACAGCCTCAACAAAACTAGACTACCAACATCCCGGTCGCACAACATCCAAACAACCATGCCAAGACATAGCAGTCAAACTTGTAACCAAAACATCTGGTGGTCTTATCATTCCTACCACGTCCACTGTCCAAAATTTGAACTCTAACAATTCATACACACACATACGAACCGCGTCATTGCACACTTCTGATGCGCACTCTGATTTCCCATAACAAACAGATTTACCAATTTCATATCCAACTCCCAGCTCTTTCTAGTATTCACCAGAAACTCATTGTTCTCTCTTAACATACTCAACCTCTTAATCTGCTGTGTCAGCTCGCACACCAGACAAAGGTCTTTGTATTATCCAATCAAAGACAAAAAGCTAATCCAAACACATCCTTGTTTCACAACACAAGCCCTCATAGATCTTTAAGTGACCAAATCGTCCTCTCACTCTGACCATCCGCTTGAGGATTAGACGCCAAACTCAATGCAACATCATACCCAAAGTACTTTGCGAACCTTCTCAAAATTTTAGAAATAAACCTCGGATCTCAATCTGAACATTACCTTACGAAACGTCATGCAAACAAACAACCTGACCAATATACAACTCGCAAGTACTTCCATCGGTTAATCCATTCTTATCTGAACAAAGTGAGCATATTTCGTCAGTACATCCACAATAACCCAAATCACCTCACAATTACTCGAAGTCCTTGGTAAACCAGAAACAAAATCCATAGAAATGTTATTCCGCTTCCACTCAGGAATGGATAACAGTTACATCAAACCAGACGACTTCTGACAAGTCAAACACAAATAAACAGATCCCATCATATCCTTCTTCATTACCTTGCCACTAAAAATGACCTTCTCAAATCTTGATTCATCTAAGTAGCATCAGGATGAATACTCAAATCACTACGACGCACTTCATCCAAAGTCCTCTTTTCAAATCCGAACATTAGGAATACAAACTTGATCATGACATCCCATGACATTATTTTTTTCAATCCGAAGATCACTATCTTTATCTTTGACTAATCAATGTCATCTTATCAACCCATTCAAATCCGATTTTTGACCTTTTCTAATCTCATCAAGAATACCATAAGTAAGCTTTCACATATAAAGCGCAACACCCGAAGAAGTCGCTTCACAAACCAAACTCAAATCTCACAACTGTTTCAACAGTCACAAAACTCGAATCATCGACATAGACGAATGTGATGGTTTCTCATATTCAACTTGTTTTGATCGAACGAATACTTCAAACTCTTGTAGTCACTTACACACACAAATCTCGATCCGAATAATTAGTGCCTTCAAATTTCCCAAACAGAAATAACAACTGCCAACTCTAAATCTTGTGACAGATAAATCCTTTCAAAAATCTTAACTTGCATAAAAGCATAAACCACCACTTACCCCTTTTTGCATTAGAACTTCTTGCAAACCCAACAAAGAAACATCCAAAAACACCACAAACAGTTCTAACAGATCCGGCATAATCAAAATAGGAATGATAGTTAACCTCCTCTTAAACCCTTGAACATTCACTTCACTCGACCAAAAACTCACATAAGGAGACTTAGCAAACAACTTCTTCCCAACACGGACAAAACAATTCTCAAATACTTAACATGATCATCTTCACACTGATGATACCCATTGTCATACCCCAAAATTTGTCTGCCTTAATTCTAACAGTTAAATTATTTTTAACTTTGATTTTATAAGTATTTATTAAAATTTTTGCTAACGATTTAGTAGTAATTTTTTAAAAAAAATGTAATAGTTACTTTAAAGTATTGGTATTTTCTAAATAAACGGGTTTTGCTTGACACTTCACATGCTATATAGTGCGGTCTAGTTTTAAATAAATTGAATAGCACAATTGGCAAGAAGAATGTTTAAGGACTCACTAGTGTCCAATGTCTTGAGTTCAAACCCCACTATTAACTTTTTTTTTCTCTATTGAGTGTTTTTGTCTTCTATTTTTTTTATTGTTTACAATATTACAAAAATCATAAAATAGTCAAATTTACATATTTTATTTATATTTTCGTTTTCTATTTTTAGGTATTTTTTAAATAATTATATTTAACTCATTTTTATGCATTTTCATCAAAAGTATCCAAAAAATCATAATAAATATAAAAAGAATTTCCTTTTTAGTTAGTTTCTTTCTATTGGCCATTCTATATCAAACCGAATTGTGATTGGTTACATTTTGATCATTTTTGTCATTCCTATTACTAAGGAAAGAATCTTAATTATTAATGAAATTTTCCAATCTCTTTTAATTGGATTTATTCTATTCTAATTATGTTGACCTATTTTTTTTATTATAAATAAACTAACAATTTCACTATGTAGGGGGGCCATTCATCAACTACCAATTTCCACTCCATATCAAAATTGCACGTACAGTACCCTCACCTTGCCAATATTTATCATATCACACCATCACCTTACACCACTCTAACTCTCCCAATCATATTCACTACCACCAACAAAATATAATAACCACTACAACTACCATTTAATCTCATACAATCACTAAAACCTTATTCTTGTACAAACCTTTCCAAATTCAAAAACAACATAAACTTGTATATATTTTTCAAATATAGATCATACTCAAATAACACAACACAATCTCATTATACTTTGTACAGTTTTTTGTTTGTTTTTTTTGCAGAAAAAAGAAAGGGAAGAAAAGCAACCACAACCGGCCGCTCCATCTCCGACGTCACCATCCGATCCACGCCGTTCCACCCGCAAACCGCCGCTCATAGAACCGCCCCAAAATCACTTCGACGACCCCATCCGACCGCGCCTCCACCGTGTATTTGTCTTCGGTCAGGTTTGTCTCTCCGCTTGATTCATTGCATTTTTCTTGTGCGATCTACGTGTATGTTATATACGGTGTGTGCTGGTTTTCTTTATTTCTCTGGAAAAAAATTGATGGGAGAGAAGAAGATTATCTTTCTAACATATTATGCTTGCGTGTCAAAAAAATAAAAGAGAATGGGTAACATATTATTTTATTGCTTTTAATTTTGATCATGCTTCTCTAATTTTGACTTTTTCTTTTGAGTGGTTCTATTTGGTAATTAATGCTTTAAAGAACATTTCTAGCATGAAGATCCACTAATAATTCACGTGAGTATGCATTGTGTAGCGGGGAAAATCTGATATCGAAGCCATGGGATTGACTCGAATCAATATTTCAGTGAAAGTCGCCACCGCGCTTTATTTTTTCAAAGGAAAAGGGAAAAGAACGTAAAACCCAAAGTTTTGTTTTAAAAAAAACAAGAAAGAGATCTCAGGTACGGGTGTTGATTATATGAGGGGAAGGTTTAAAGCACCCCTCATATCCGTGGTACTCCACGGGAACCTTTTTGAAAATCTGTGTTGTGTGTGTGCTAAAAACGGTTTGTTTTATTTTCAAAATAAGCTCGGCAAAGCGTTAAGCTTTGGGCCTACATACCTCCTCGGTGCAATGGAGAAGTCAGAACTAATGTAGTTCCGCTTTTGGAAAAACGTTTTTAAAACGAATAAACACTTTGTTGTCGTTAGAGAGAAATACTCAGCCATTGATCTTGAGCATGAGAACAAACAAGTTCTTTGCATCACAAATGAAAGAAGGGCTCCAACTCGGATAAAATCAACGAGTATGCCACTAGCTCTCTCACGCGGAAAAGATCTCGTTATTATCAATCAATTTCAAAATCGTGGGGTATAACCACTCGTTTCGACAATTAACGGTGTCTAAACTTTTGAAGAAAAGCCACCAAGGGCGAAAGATATTTTTAAGAAAAAGGTTTTGAAAAGGTTTACAAACATAAGAATGTTTTGGAAAAAGGGAGAAGATTTTGAAAATTTAAGAATGGGAGGAGATGAAGAGGCTAACCTAGTGCATGAAATAAAAGCTAAGGAAAGAAACGGTCTAACCAAATAAGAAGCCAACACTCGATATTAAGAGCCAAGGTAGTTTTCCCATCCTTTGGATTTATCAATACCAACACATTAACACTTGGGGATCCAGATGAAGTTATTATCTTAGCACCACTTTGCATTAAGCACATTAAAGTTCTGACGAAAATTGGGCAGAGTAACGGCTGTTTTCGGGTAAAATCCTTATCTCAATGCCTTGGAATTAACCATCAAGGGCTTTCAAGGAAATACCTGCACACATAAACATACAACAGAACAATGCCAGACAGACAGAACGATCACAGGAGAGTAATAGAATGAGTCCAGAGGTACTAGGTCCATAAGTCCGAATCTCCAAAGTGCTAGGGATAGTAACCGATAGTCCAAAGAGAACCTTATGTATTTTTTAGATTTTTGGTTGTTTATTAGTGTTTTAGCGAAAAAATAAAGTATGGTCCAAGTGGACAAAAGAAAAATAACAGAAGCATAAACATATGTCCAAGTGGACAAAGAGAAAATGACGGAAAGTAAATATGATGAAATGATAAAGTAAAGCGATAAAGCGAGAAATATAAAGAGCGGTAATATAAAGAGCGGTATAGTAAAGTTAGTTGTTAAGTGTTAAAGATAACCATCTTGAAACTTGTCAAGTATGTTATCAAAGTTAGTAGGAAGATCTATGGTGAGTGAATGATGTACTCGGATTTAAATTCAATGGGGTTTATCAGAAGCTTGATAGAATCATAGCGACTACACGATAAAAACCTCCACAAGTCTTAAATCAACCGCATACAATTCTCTTCCATGTTTGATCTTTTTTTTATTCGGGACACGAAATATTGCGCTATGTTAAGCAGATCGCCAAGTGATTTATGTAGAAATCACCCTACAACGAGGCCGGTCAAAACTTTATGTGCTAATGCATGCGAGAAGAACGATATGTAGATCGCCTTCCGAAAGCAATACCGCACGAAAAGAAAATAGGTAACGATCTAGTCTTTACTAAGAATCCATAAGAATTCTCAAAGTATTAAGACTTTCATCGATCAAAAGAAAAAAAAGAGAAGGAGAAGATAAAATGCATAAAGATAATCAACTCACACTATCATTAATATCATTCATCTAATATTATGGATTTGGTTCTTTCAAACCTATCAACATCCTAGATCCAATGATATTAATGAAATGGAGGAAGAAGAATAAAATTCACAAAAGATAATCAACTCACACTATCATTAATATCATTCATCTAATATTATGGATTAGGTCATTTCAAACCTATCAACATCCTAGATCCAATGATATTAATAAAGTGGAGGAAGTAGGAAGCTAAAACAAGCATAAAAAAGGCAAAAAACACATTCTGCCTTACTGGAAATCGATTTACCTCTGTAGGAAATCGATTTCCTGAGTGCAGAGTTCAGTTTTGGGCGCAAAAAAAAAACAGAGTGGAAATCGATTTCCCTCTGTAGGAAATCGATTTCCTGCGCACAGTTTTCAAAAAAACAGCATTATGAACTTTGAAACTTGATTTAGGCAAACATACAAACACCTTATGATCACATATCCATAGGAGCACGAATTTTCCATCAAATCACCATCAAATAGCACCAATATAGCATCAAAGATGCATTGAACATAAGCAACAAAGATCTACATCTTAGAATTGAGAAATTTACCAATTCTTGAATTAAAGTGTTGAAGTAGCTTCAAGAACAAGCACAAAGTGTAGATCCTTCAAGTATGGAGATGAACAATCAAAGAAAAGAGTGAAATGTAGGAGGCTTAGTTCAAAATTAGCAAGATTCAATGTGAACCTTACTAATCTTATGAAAATGAACTTTGGGTGAGGGTTTTGGAAAGGGTGAGAAATGAATTTGCAAGCAATTTTTTGGCTCTCCAAGCTTGAGAAATGAGAGAATAGAGGGCTCTATTTATAGAGTTGGAGCAAGAGTAGTGGCAAATTGGTCTTTTTGTGTTTGGTGATTAACTTGTGTTTAATTGGTGATTAAAGTGGCAATTAAATGGTAAAAAGTGGTAAAATGGGGTTAAAGAGGGTTTAATGAATGAGTTAATTTTGATGAGGTGGAAAATTGATAAAATGATCAAATAAAAAGGTGCCAAAATGATGTCAAGCTTCCCTCTTATATTTTTTTTGAATTTTGCGCACAGGAAATCGATTTCCCACAGGGGTAAATCGATTTCCACCTTCAAATTTTCAAAAATTGTTTCTTTGCACTGTTTTGATTTTTGCCCGATCTTTCACCTGTAAAATATAAACAAAAGAGACAAAACATATATTTTTGATTTTTTTGGTTAGTATAAACAAATAAAAGGCTATAAATGCTCGAGAATTCCCCTCAGAGATAATCACAGTATCAAAGATAAAGCTTCACAATGGTGCTCTTGATTGATGATTGAATGCAATTGATGTATGATCTTAGGGTCAAAAATTGGGGTATGACAGATGCCCCTATTTAAGTTTCTTCGATTTGGAGATACGATGATTGGAAATCCTCGTTTTGACAAAATCGAAGAGACTTAAATATATAAAACACAATTTTTGAGCCTAAGATGCAATGCAATGTTAATGAATGCATGTGATGATAATAAAGCATGACAACACTGGGGGAGTAACAAGTGATCCACTGGGGAAAACAAATGTCTTGCTATAGCTCCGCTGGGGAAACAAACGTCTTAGAAATTCCACTGGGGAAGGCAAGACTTTGTTGGAGAGACGGAACTTTGGTGGGAAAAGAAACTTCTCTGGGGAAAACACTTCGCGTCAGAGAGGTTATAGCATCCTCTTTCACTGGGGATGAGAAAAAAAAGAAACATCCTCTTTCACTGGGGATGAGAAAGTATGCATCCTGAATTAGAATGCCAATCTTCCGTTAACAGAAATCACACCATCGTACCACTGATGATTGAAGAGATGTACCGCCGTACCACTGACAATAACACATACCCACGTTCCACTGAAGGCATGAAGAGAGATATACCACCGTACCACTGATGACATAGAAGGGAGATATACCACCGTACCACTGATGATATGAAGAGAGATATACCACCGTACCACTGATGATATGAAGAGAGATATACCACCGTACCACTGATGATATGAAGAGAGATATACCACCGTACCACTGATGATATGAAGAGAGATGTACCACCGTACCACTGATGATGTGAAGAGAAATACATCGACGTACCACTGACGATGAAGATAACAAAATACACCAACGTTCCACTGAAGGTGAAGATAAATACATCGACGTACCACTGACGATGAAGATAACAAAATACACCAACGTTCCAATGAAGGTGAACTAAATACATCGACGTACCACTGACGATGAAGATAACAAAATACACCAACGTTCAACTGAAGGTGAACTACCAACGTTCCACTGGAGGTAGAAAGAGATGTATCGCCGTACCATTAACGATAACACATACCCACGTTCCACTGAAGGTATGAAGAAGAAATGTACCACCGTACCATTGATGATATGAAGAGAGAATACATCGACGTTCCACTGACGATAAAGATAACAAAATACACCAACGTTCCACTGAAGGTGAACTACCAACGTTCCACTGGAGGTAGAAAGAGAAATACATCGACGTACCACTGACGATAAACTACCAACGTTCCACTGGAGGTAGAAAGAGAAATACATCGACGTACCACTGACGATGAAGATAATAAAATACACCAACGTTCCACTGAAGGTGAACTACCAACGTTCCATTGGAGTTAGAAAGAGATGGTGTACGAAGATGACATAATCAAGCATGTCCCAAGCTGAACACCAAAGCAGAAACTGCTAGCAATCTTTCGATGGCTTCAGAATATATGCTACCCAACACTAGGGAACATTGAAGCTGAGAGAACACCATAGTTGAGTTCTAAACCAAACTCGAACCAGGCCAAAGGTATATTGAGTGTAATACGTTCTTCTGCATATGAATACATCAACATATCCATTCCTTGTAATGCACTCATGAATCAAAGTAAAAATTCTTTTATAATTTTCAAAAGGATTTTGTTGAAATCAATTATCTCTTTGTTTCAAAAATTACTATCAACAATAAATGACATTTTGAGAGATATGAAAGAATAAGATTGCCAATAAAAGATAAAGGCTCAAACTTTTTTAATGGAATGGTAGCCTGCAAAAGGCAAGACCCCATGGATTATTACAAAGTTTGGAAAGCGGTAATTTTGTGGAAAAGGTATATTGAAATGTAATGACCCCATCCTCTCTCTCAACTGGGAATTCCTGAGCAAAGGCTTCCGTTGAAAAGTGTCGAACTTCTTCATGATAAACAGATGACTGCTGATGATCAAGTCTTGTCTGATGTAGTTACTTGCCATGAATCCCTAACTTTTGCCTGGACCGCCCTTTCGGGTTTTCAGTCCACCGGGTATTTTATTCTGTTTATGTCTCTAATTTTTGCCTGGACCGCCCTTTCGGGTTTTCAATCCACCGAGACGCTCTTTTTTGCCTAAGCCGCCCTTTCGGGTTTTCAACTTAGCGAGCTGTTCTTTTATTATTTAGGCGAAGTATTTCTTGACTACATCAGCATTCACGGGACGTGGGAGCTCTTCTCCATCCATAGTTGCAAGAATTAATGCACCGCCAGAGAAGGCTTTCTTAACAACATATGGTCCTTCAAAATTAGGAGTCCACTTGCCCCTTGAATCGGAGGTGAAAGACAAGATCCTTTTGAGCACGAGGTCGCCTTCTCTGAATACACGAGGTCGAACCTTCTTATCAAATGCCTTCTTCATTCTTTTCTGGTATAACTGACCATGGCATAAAGCCGTCATTCTCTTTTCTTCTATCAAATTCAATTGATCAAACCTGCTCTGATACCATTCAGCCTCAGATAACTTGGTTTCCATTAAAATTCTCAATGATGGAATCTCAACCTTAATAGGGAGCACTGCTTCCATGCCATAAACCAAAGAAAAGGGAGTTGCCCCTGTTGAAGTACGAACAGATGTACGGTACCCATGCAAAGCAAATGGGAGCATCTCATGCCAGTCCTTGTACGTAACAACCATCTTTTGCACAATTTTCTTAATGTTCTTATTTGCTGCTTCAACAGCTCCATTCATCTTTGGCCTATAAGGCGAAGAGTTGTGATGTTCAATCTTGAAGCTTTCACACAATTCTCTCATCATGCTATTGTTCAGATTCGAGCCATTATCAGTGATGATCTTGCTCGGTACACCATATCTGCAGATGATGTTGTTCTTGATAAATCTGACCACTA